>NW_018022000.1:0-1195 GCF_002006095.1 Pseudomyrmex gracilis
TAGGATAAAAAATGAGAAAGGATGAGAGAAGTGAGAGAGTGTGTTATAGAGTGCGAGAAAGAGTAAGAAAGAGTGAGAAAAAGAGCGAGAGATACTGAAACAGAGTGAGAGAGAAAGAAAGAAAATGTAAGAGTGCAAGAGAGAGAGAGTGAGAGAAAGTGAGAGAGACCACAAACGAGTGCAAAAAAAAGTGAGAGAGAGTGCAAGAAGGAGTGAGAGAGAGAGAGCGAGAAAGAGTAAGAGAGAATGCGAGAAAGATTGAGAGAGAGTAGGATAGAAAATGAGAAAAAGTGAGAGAAGTGAGAGAGTGTGGTTTAGAGTGCGAGAGAGAGTAAGAGAGAGTGAGAAAAAGTGCGAGAGAGACTCAGAGAAAGTGAGAGAGAAAGAGAAAAAATGTAAGAGTGAAAGAGAGAGTGAGAGAGAGTGAGGGAGAATAAAAAAGAATGGAAAAAAGAGGAAGAAAGAGTGCGAGAAAGTAAGATAGAAAAAGAGAAAGAGTGGGAGAGTGTGAGAGAGAGTGTTATAGAGTGCGAGAGAGAGTAAGAGAGAGTGAGAAAAAGTGCAAGAGATACAAAGAGAGAGAGAAAGAGAGAGAGGGAAAGTGACCACAAAAGAGTGCAAAAAAGAGTGAGAGAGAGTGCGAGAAAAAGTGAGAGAGAGTGCGAGAAAGAGTGAGAGAGAGTAAAATAGAAAAAGAGAATGAGTGGGAGAGAGTGAGAGAAAGTGTTATAGAATGCGAAAGAGAGAAAGAGAGAGTGAAAGTGATCACGACAGAGTGCAAAAAAGAGTGAGAGAGAGTGCGAAAAAGAGTGAGAGAGAGTGCGAGAAAGAGTGAGAGAGAGTAGGATAGAAAATCAGAAACAGTGAGAGAGTGTGAGAGAGTGTCTTATAAAGTGCGAGAGAGAGTAAGAGAGAGTGAGAAAGAGTAAGAGAGAGTGCGAGAAAGAGTGAGAGAGAGTAAGATAAAAAATAAGAAAGGGAGAGAGAGTGTGAGAGAGAGTGTAAAAGAGTGCAAGAGAGAGTAAGAAAAAGTGAGAAAGAGTGCGAGAGAAACTGAGAGAGTGTGAGAGAGAGAGAGAGAAAAAATGTAAATGTGCGAGAGAGAGTAAGAGAGAGTGAGGAAGAGTGCGAGAAAGAGTAAGAGAAAATGAGAAAAAATGCGAGAGAGACTGAGAGAGAGTGAGAGAGAGAGAGA
>NW_018022000.1:4565-8764 GCF_002006095.1 Pseudomyrmex gracilis
TATCACTTCTTTTGTAACGTAGGTTTTGTAGAAATAAAATGTTTTATATTAAAAATAAAATACATTTTTTAATAAATACTAGTTTGAGTTTAGAATTTTAATTTAAACTATTACGTGTTGTGCGTGTACTTGGCGCACTTTTTTACCTTTTTTTAAAAAGGTAAGTTTTTTTCGGATATAGTCTACACGCGCGCGGTATACTCTCTCTTCTTTTAAACTCGCGGCGCTTCGCTCAACTCTACTCGCTCAACTCTCTGCGCCTGACTCGCTACGTCTTTTGTCTCTTATCTCTCGGCTTATTTTTGTTTTCTTGTCTCGATCGTTACACGTATGTACAACATGCAAAAACGGTTATAAACTCCAATGTCACGCAACAAAACTTTCCAGATATTACGTAAATCTAACCGTAAAAATCTTTCCTGCAATAATATAAAATGTTTTATTTTCCACCGCCAATTTAAAACTTTTGAATCATAAATAACATGGGCGTCCGCAAAATTTTTTCAAAGAGGGGCCAAACAATTTTTTCGTCCCAAAAATTATGAATTTTAGAAAAAAATTTCAGAGAGTTGTTCAGAATGTTGTACAGAGAGTTTTTACAAATAGATGTATGACTTAATTTGTTAACCAGGGAATTTCAAACTTGTTTTAAGATAAAAAACACAATTTGTGCAAAAAACTTGTCTTTTCAGGAGAGAAAGATAAATGCCGGTTTGCCTCTTCCTGCGGACGCCCATGCCACCATGTAACACTAAACCATCTCTTAACTTTTGTATTCAATTAAAAATTCGGGTTTCAAATGGCTAGTATGGTCGCAGAGGGCTCATCTTGCTAGAAAATGTGCACCTATAAAGAGCCGTGAAATCCCGCGCTGCAAGTTAACAAGTAAACCAGCAAGTTCTATCATCTAACGTTCTAGTCGCGAATCCTGAGCAATGTGACTTCGGTCACAGCAGATAGATGAGAAGCAAAAAAGGTGAAACTCTGGCGCCTAAAAGCAAGAGCAATCCAGCTAAAGGAGATAATCCCGACAGAAAAATTATTCTGCTAGGATTGCTGGTGATAAACAATGGAAAAAACAAACATGAAATATACTATCCCAAATGGTAAACCAGGCTATAACTTGGAGAATCCATCTTCTAAGAAGACCAACCTCATGGGTTCTGAAGAGAACCACTCATTGTTTAACTATAATGCATTTAAAAGAACCTCTATAACCTTGATTACCTCTATCGGATAGACGACGATCGTCTTCTTTTAATGAGCTCTCTTTGGCCAGCAAAGTCAATAAAGTAATAGTTGATAAATTCTCCTCAACCGGTAGCTCCCCAAAAAAATAAAAGTAGAAACCCTTAAAAAAGCGAAGAAAGAGTGGACAAAGGCAACAGACAAAAAGAACACAAAACAGCCCAGTTACACAACTGAAAAATCATAACAGGCAAAAATTGATACCTATTGGCTAAGCAATCCTGTCCAGACTTCTAACAGGTTTGAAAACCTCGATAATCAACAGACTGTGAAAACCACATTTGTAAAAACTCTAAAACTTCCCTGATAGCCAAGCATGTTTTGCAAAATCATGTAACTTACTGCTGAGCTGAAGTTTTTAAGTAGTTGCTGTGTATATGCTGAAAACATGATGCATAGTCATACGTAATCGACAACACGAAGGCAAATTTGAAACATTTTGTGTCAGCAGATTCAGAGCAAACAAAGAGCAACTCTTGCTCATTACGTTGTCAACAAAATGACTTTTATTTACAGAACTCTTTGCTTTGTTATTCGTTTTCGGCAACATAAAAGCAACATGACGGTAACAAAACAAGACATCAATGTCTGTACTTTTGTCGTATGGTTGGTAAAAACTGTTGACATATATTTATTCTATCTTGTAGCCCATTAAATGTCGAAAACGAATGACCGTCTTTTAGAATAAGTAGACAAAAATAATTATGACTTACGACTTATCATTCATTTATTAGTTAAAAATAATTATATTTTAGTAAAGAACAAGTGATCTCGCCGACTGAGTGCAGAGATTGCAAATATTAAGGTCTCGAGTTCAAATCCTACCCATCACCTTAAAATTTTTTCCGTGTCCTGTACCTTTCATCCGAGTTAATCAGTTGACTGATGAACTAAATCAGATCTTCAAAGATTAATTTGAGTGAAATCTCGAATTAATTCCCCTTTCACAAAGCAATGTGTCAGTGAATATATATTTGTCCGTTTTTGATATTGTATTTCTGCTGAAATTTATGACACGTGTTGTTGACAACTTGTTGTCATGTTGCTCTTTATGTTAGTGATAAACCGTTGACAGCAAATACACAGCAAGTTGTCGGCAACACATGTTGAATACGTGTCATGTCAAACCAAAGACAAATGCCTGACTCACCTTGTTTTAAATTTGCTGAAAACTCAAGCGTTTTGTTTTCGGCAATATGACAGCAAAAACAGACAGGTGGCTATCAGGGTTCCGTCTATTTATGTTTGATCGAGTAAATAACATCTAACTCCTCAGAACACTTCTAAATACGATAGTTAAGAATAAGTATGAAATCAAAATCCTTCAAGCTGAGAAAGTTAAAATCTTACCCAAGATTGCTCAAGCTTATACATTCATAGTAAAAGAGCTACAAAAAAGAAGTACTGAATTTCACACGTACAAATTATAACAGAAAAGAAACTTTTGTGTGGTATTGAGACATATCTATTCATTGACTGAAACAAGAAATTAAGGAAGCGATCGAAGAACTAGGTCACTGCGTAACTAATGTGTGAAACATAAAGTATAGATACTCTAAAAAAATCTCTCTATATATTTTTTATAGATCTCAAACCCAACCCTGAAAATCAATACAATACTAAGCATCTTTTAAATTGCCGTGCCGAAATAAACATTTGAGCCGAAATAAAACAGTTTCTGCAATGTGCAAACTGTCAAAGGTACGATCATACCCGAGGATTCTGCTTTCCGAGATGCGTCAAGTGCGCAGGCGATCACTTTACAAATATCAAAGAAAGGGAAGACTAAAGCAGACCAAGTGTGCTCTTTGTAATGAAAGCCATCCGGCCAATTACAAAGGATGTACAGTTTACAAAGGAATACAAAAAAATAAATTTCCAACTGTAAGACCAAAGAAAATTCTGGTCAAGCAAGCTGAAAATAAATCATCAATTACTTATGCGGAAGTAGCAAGCTTAGACAGATCCAAAACCTTTAATCTCGAACTTAACTTTCTACTTTGAAGGTGGACAAAACTCTACGAAGCTAAATATACTTAAGGATGTTAAGAAATTACTTTTGGCAATCACGAGTCAAATGTCGACTATCACAAATAAATTAGCCAAGCTCACGACTAACATTGCTGAAATTCAATAACCCTAACCTAACAATTGCGCTATGGAACGCAAATGAACTGTCACACCATATAGACGAGATAAAAGTCTTTCTTAATACCTACAATGTCGACATAATACTCTTGACGGAAACACACTTTACAGAGAAAAACTATATCAAAATTCCAAATTTCTATGACTATCATACAATGCACCCTGCCGGCAAGCTCATAGAGGTACGGCTGTTCTTATAAAGAACAAAATTAAACATTATCAGGCAATCTCTTTTCAGGAAGAGCAAATACAAGCGACCAAGGTAGTGTTGGAAGATTGGACAGGTCCTATCCGTAGCTGCTGTTTACTGTCTGCCAAAACATAAAATAAAAAAAGAACGTTTTACGTCTTTCTTCAAATCTATAGGCAAAAGATTTATTACTGGAGGAAATTATCCCAGTAAACAATTTGTTCGCAATTTGCCAGCAAATTGTCAGCAATTTTAAGCAAAAATATTCAACAAATTGGCATCAACTGTGTCCGCATTAGGCTTCGATTTTGTTGCCAAAGCTTGTCGACAAAAAGTAACAGCAAATTGCTACCAAAAGCCGAGCAAAGCTTGATAACATAACTTGAGACCAAATTGACGCCAAATATGAAGCAAGATTTGCGCAACACGATTTGATAGCAAAATGACATTTATAATATAAAAAAATGACTTAGATTCTTTATTTATATTATTGAGTAAGTTTTCTTGGTTATTCTCTATGTTGTCTTAGTATTACCTTGTAGAAAAAAATCCATTGTGTTAGAAATCATCTCGACTGGATTCGAACCTGAAACCTGGAAACCCTCTGATTACC
>NW_018022000.1:9310-15859 GCF_002006095.1 Pseudomyrmex gracilis
CATCGCTCGTATAGGTTTTCTAATAGCTAGTTTGCTAAAAAAATATTTTATTATGTCATTTTAATATTTAATTATTGGTAATAGAAAAAAATAGNTTAAATACTCAAATGTAAAAGTAATTTTATATATATTATGGATTATAGATAGTGTGTATATACAATTTAGAAATAAGTCAAGATATAATTAAATGGCCTTTTAAATATCATATAATTTGACTGAACTGCAAGTCTTGCTCGGTTTTTGTTATTTTGCTATTAAGTCGTGCTTCTTTTAATTCAACAAGCTTGAATATATTTTTGCTAGCAATTCTGCAACATTGCCAGACAAAACAAACTCTGCATCATATTTGATGTCTTTCTGCTAACAAAATTTGTAACAAGCATTTGGCAAAATCTGTTTCGACAGATTTGGTTATCTGGGTATAATGCCAAACATGTAAATTAGAGATTTCGCTTAATTCTTCCAAGAGAGCGTGAATTGCTTATGGCCGTTGAGAATCTGAGGTTGAATATAGTGTTTGGGCTATCTCATCTATTGGTCAACGGACAAAACTCCCTCGATTTTATTGACTTTTATATCATGGAAGATATTTCAGAAAATTATACTGAATGTAAGTTTTATTTGGACTTATCGTCTGATAACTTGCCAGTCCTGCTGACTGTTGCTACTGAAATCCTAATGAAATCTCAAAAATGTAGATTACACAACAACAAAATCGATTGGATTTATTTTCAAGATAGTTTTGACGCTTTTCTTAGTATAAGGCTTAAAAATGAGGACATAATCACAGCGGTTGAAAACTTCACCATCTTGGTACAAAATGCTTGGGATTCAACATCATCATATGATTCAAGAGAGCATAAGTTAAGATTTCCAAAACTGATTTTAGCTAAAATATCTGAAAAGAGACGTATATAAAAATTGTAGTAAAACTAAAAATTCTCTTCAAAAAAATAAACTAAATCATGCTATAAAAGAATTTACACCTCCTTAACGCTAAACAAAAATAATAGTGTGCAAAGGTATCTTTAGCATTTGGATTCAACTAAAGCCAGTGATTACTCTTTGTGAAAAGCCACTAGAAAACTAGGAGAGCAGTCTACAATTGTTCTCCCTTCTCTTTGACAGGAAAATAGAAAATGGGTCAGATGCGATCTCAAGAAGGCTGAGACTTTTGCGGGTCATCTACAAAAAGTTTTCTTACCGTACCCATACAAAGGATCAAGAAAACACGAAATAGAGGTCCTGAGTGCTCTGGGTCTTTCAGTTTTGTCAAAAGATAAAATAAAAAATCCATTCACTAAATCAGAATTTTAAAAAACCATCCGAAATTTGGACTGTAAAAAAGCCCTTGGCTATGATTTAATAACCGTCAAGATACTCAAAGAACTGCCTGAAGTGGGTTTAGTTTATCTCACTCACTTACATAATGCGATAATGAGATTTCTTCTCTCTTCAATGAAAAGTTGCTCAGATGTTAATGATCCGGACGTCTGGCAAGAGATCTAGATGACCCGAAGTCCTACAGACCAATCAGTCTACTCTCTTTATCAGTCAAGATTCTCGAGTTTACTCTCTTTATCAGTCAAGATTCTCGAGTCCGCCGTAGCGACGGAATACAATAGCGTGGATAGCGCGCTGCCCGAACGCAGCCTATATGCTGTCTATATATGTACATGTTATTCTATTAACTCCTCCCATTCCGTCGCTACAGCGCGATAGACTGGGCTGTCCTTACGCTGGATGCACGCTGATTAGCGGATCTTTATTAATTCATATCTCATTATATATTGCAAATCTTTCAAAGTGGTATAGGACTTTTTGTCTTAGAATAACCTCTTCTACCTACCTACAAGCGGTGAGACGGCAATTACGGGACAGCCTGTATATAAATATATATATTTAATGGCACATCGCTTTGTGAAAAGGGAATTAATTCAAGATTTTACTTAAATTAATCTTTGGAGACCTGATTTAGTCGCCGATCAACTAACTCGATGAAAGATACCGGACACGGAAAAAATCTTAAGATAATAGGTAAAATTTGAACTCGAGACCTTCATCTTTGCAGTCCCTGCACTTAGTTCGCGAGATCACTTGTTCCTTACTAAAATGTAATTGTTTTTTTTATCTACTTATTCTAAAAGACGGTCATTCGACGGTCAAAAGACGTTTTTGACATTTAATGGGCTACAAAATAGAATTAATATATTTCTAGTTTTTAACAACCATACGACAGAAGTACAGACATCGGTGTCTTGTTTTGTTACTGTCATGTTGCTTCTATGTTGTCAAAAACGAATAACAAAGCAAAAAGTTTTCCATGAATAGAAATCATTTTGTTAACAACGTAATAAGCAACAGTTGCTCTCGGTTTGCTCTGAATCTGCTGACACAAAATGTCTCAAATTTGTCTTCGTGTTGTTTATTATGTATGACTATGCATTACGTTTTCAGCAAATACACAGCAACTAGTTGAAAACTTCTGCTCAGCATTAAGTTACATGATTTTGCAAAACATACTTGGCTATTAGAGATGATTTCTCTTGACCTACTTTCAAACTGACTCAAAACGTCTACCTTGATTATTGAAATGTGTCGTAGGATACATCTCTGTCATGTATCATGTCTCTTTAAACTCATTACTGAATGTCCAAATTAGGATAGATTGAAATTATTGATAAAAGTTAAAAAAAAATTATAAATTTATCAATTATTAAAGTAGTTTCCATGCAAAACTACTTTTCTATAGATTTTAATAAAACTTAAATGGAATGTTAACAATGATGATTTACAATTACTGCCGCAATTTCAAAAAAATTGATCAATTGTGAAGCGAAATATTCACAATCAAAATAGGCGTTATTAACATACATTTTACACCAAATACATCTAAACAGCCCTGTTTTTAATTTTAAAACAACTCTATAAATTTTTACAGAAAACAACTATATTATAAACTGTTTACAATTATTTGAAAAAAAATTAGTTTACACGTTTTCAATATATAGTTATACATAGTTATACATAGTTATACATAGTTATACATAGTTATAATTTTCTGACTTGTTTGTTTTAAACGTACAGTATCAGTCAAAAGTTTGGACGCATCGCCCAATTTTTGTTTAATAAAAACAAGTTCTTGCTTGTTGTCATACAAGTAATGTAAACGTAAAAAATAGTGCAGTATTGTTAAGCATATAATTTTTTGTACTGACACTAAATTTCACTTTTGAATAGAACTGTCGCACGGAAACTACCTTAAGTTTAAAAGCGCTTAAATACAAACATTCTTGTAAATTTTTCTAACAGCACGGAGTTCGTCAGTCTTAGCCGCCATAACAAGTTTTCGGGAAAGCATTATTACATTTAGCATTTTTATACCGATGTTATGTGAACATTTTAGTTTACTTTATCAGGATTTCAAAAGCAGCATGATACTGAGATGCTCTCGGTCAAGTGTTCCTTTTTATAGCGCTAAATTATAGAGGAAGAGAGAGTAGTGGAGGGGATGTGTAGTAGTAGGGATAAGGTAATGTGATGAAAGAAGGAGTGTTATGGTAAGATGGATTGTCATAGTAGAAGGATCATTTGTTCGTTATCTCTATTGTGTGAATGTTTGTATATCTCCAAGGACTCCATATACAATATTTTCTAGAAAAGTGAACTACAGTATTTTTGTTTAATACTTGGGTTTGTTTCAAACATGATTTTGTGACAAGTTTCCAGTTGGTGTTTTGCTAATTCCATTGTGAGTAGTGTTTTAGACGCACTGCTGACTCTTTTAGTCGCCGCTCATAAGCCGATGAACAAGAGTAGGACAAGACGTACCTGAGACAGAATTGAAACAAAGGAATAAGTCCTAACAGTGTCCCAAGTGTCTAAAAGTATGTCTCAATGTTTCAAATTTAAGACACACGGCGCGTTCGTGTGTCCCAGCAGTATCCTTAGCGTGTTCTGTCTCATTGTGTCTTTAATGCGTCCTAAGGTACAAAATGTTCAATTTTGTCTCTGTGGTATCCTCAAGGTGTCTCTAGAATATAATTGTTTAAAGTGATTAAATTTCCTCATTCCTGGCCTTCTGCTTGGGTACAATATAAGGATCCTCTCCTTCCTTAAAAAACAAAGACCACACATTTTCATCAACTCACAAAATATAACTGTAATTAATTTGACATAACATTGCAAATATATCATTACGCAAAGTTAGTCTTAATCGCTTTTACTATAAATGTTGAATATAATAATACAAGACAATACACTCAGATAGCCAAGTCTGTAAAAACAGATTTTGCCAAATGCTTGTTACAAATTTTTGTTAGCAGAAAGACATCAAATATACTGCAGAGCTTGTTATATCTGCCGATGTCGCAAAACTGCTAGCAGAAATATATTCAAGCTAGACGACAAAAAATAACAGCAAATTGCTGACAAAAACCGAGCAAAGCTTGATAACATAACCCGAGATCACATTGACGCCAAATATAAAGCAAGATGTGTGCGACACATTCTGACAGCAAATTGAGAGCAAAAACCAAGCAAGACTTGCAGTTCGGCTAGATTTATAAAGAATTATTGACATATATCCTAAATTTATTTTTACAAATTATATACATATATACATAATTTTTATACACAATATACATAAAATTATGTTTACATTTGAATATTTAATCGACAATACAATAATTATATAAATATTAAAATAACATTTATGTGAAATAGTTTAGTAGTTATACTTTTCATAACAATTAATTTGTCTGTATAATATTTAATTTTTAATAATTTTACAATATTTTTATATTGTTAAAAAATATAACTTAGAATAGTATGCACGTACGATATTTATTGTCTATTTTAGTACATAATTGACTTTTCCTAAAGAGATATAAGTATTATGGCCAAACTGCACTCTCTTAGTAGAATCAATTAAAATTTCACTAATTAATTTAGTGATAAAAAAGTTTACTAGAAATCAGTGATAATATCACTGATTCACTGATTTGCAGTGAAAAAATGCCTCTTTTAAAGTTAGGTGTCAGTAACAGATTAGTTTTACTAAAAAACAGTTAAAATTTTGTTGATTTACTTAGTACAAATACTTAGAATCAGTAACAATATCACTGAATGCCATTAACATATTAGTTTTAAAGTAATTGATTGTGAAAGTTTCAATAGCTAAATTGATAGAGTGCTTGCTTTGATAATCAAAAGATTCCAGGTTCCAGGTTCGAATCCAGTCGAAATGATTTCTGACACAATGGGTATTTTCCGCAAAGTAATACTAGAACAACATAGAGAATAACTAAGAAAACTTACTCGAGGACATAAATTATAAATCTAAGTCATTTTTTTATATTATAAATGTCATTTTACTATCAAATCGTGTACGCAGAGCTTGCTTCATATTTGGCGTTAATTTGGTCTCAGATTTTGTTATCAAGCTTTGCACGGTTTTTGCTATCAATTTGCTGTTACTTTCTGACAAGCTTTAGCAAGAAAATGCAAACCTAATGCGGACAGTTGATGCCAATTTGCTGAGTATTTTTGCTTAAAATTGCTGACAATTTGCTGGCAAATTGCAAACAAATCGTTTACTGGACAATATAATAATAATACAAGACAATACAAGACATAAACAATCAATCAACAAAATAATATAATTTTCTACTAATTTTATTTTTTTGATAAACACACAGAGGTTCAATGTTAAAACTGTCACAATTGCTGAAAAACAGAAAAATGTCTGTTCTTATTAAAGTGTC
Organism: Pseudomyrmex gracilis; assembly: GCF_002006095.1. NCBI lineage: Eukaryota > Metazoa > Arthropoda > Insecta > Hymenoptera > Formicidae > Pseudomyrmex > Pseudomyrmex gracilis. The sequence continues at coordinate 15,076 of NW_018022000.1, forward strand.
TAGTTTACATTAAAAACAGAAATAAAAATTAAAAAACTTAAACATCTTTTGCGCATATAGAAAACTAAACAAAAAAGTCACTATATATAAACTGCAACAAGTCAACATATATTAACCGTAACAAGTTCACAATTACAAAGACAACATGAAAATGTCAAAGATTCTACTAATTCTCATCTGAAAGAAAGGAAGTACTGATCAAACAAAGCCGCATGGTCAAAAACGAGCCTGAATTCGAGCCGTACTTATCGCGTTTTACACGTCGTATTATCGCATTTAACGCGTCGTATTATCGCATAGGTATCTATGTATGTACACATGTGTCGTGTGTATACGCATGTACGCATATATGTACGGACGCATTGTTGCACATATATGTACGCATGTATGTATGTACGCATTGTCGTGCACGATCGTAATCTGCTTGTTACGCAACAAACTACATGTACCTTAGTAGCCGAATAGGAAACGTGCCAGCACGGAAAGCCGGAAATTCCAGGTTCGACTCCTGGCCGAGAAGTTTTGTTCGCAATATTTTAAGATTAGTTAGGGAAATATACGGGATCTCTCATATATATGATATAAATATAGAATTCTATATAAATTTAAGAATTAAAATTTCAATTCAAAATTCACGTGTAAAAATTTACACAAACATATATATGTATATACACGGTGTCCCAGAATTGGTTTAACATCTCTCGTAGACAGGTAGAAGGAATAAAACTGAGGTGAAAAGTCCTATACCATTTTGCTAGATTCGCAATAGTTACCGAGATTTTAA
>NW_018022000.1:17445-18971 GCF_002006095.1 Pseudomyrmex gracilis
CTGAACGACTCGGCCATTTTAAGGTTATTAATGTCTTATCGACGTCTCTAACCTATCTTTAGGTCATATGGCACCTACTGCTGCATTCTAATATGATGGGAATGTCAAATTCAAATTTGTCCGAATTTAAGTGGCGGACCCTGTATATTCCCAGCAAACACAGTTACATAAACGTAACATTGCCGTAATGAAACGGAAAGTAACAACTAATATAACGTGCTTGTTACATGTAACGTTCATGTTAGTTATAATTTCCCACTTATACCAAAAATTGCGGTTATATAATCTGACTATAACATGTTACTAAAATGTTATATTACTGTTGCAGTAGTAACTGAAAGGTTATATAACAATTATATAGATTACTAAAATGATATATAAATGCGATATAAATTAATTAATTGTTAATTAAAGTGTTATATAATTATTCTCTTATTTGTTATAAACTAGTACTATAACTATTAAAAAAATGATCGAAGCCCGAAGCACGGGTGTTTTTAGGATTAACTGGTCAATGCACGAAACCAAGCGTCTTGGTCAAAGCCCAAAATAGTTTTTTTAAACAATTTTGATACTCGTTGAAAATTAAACCAATATATAAAGCCTTACGAGCCATTCGCAGGATGTTTGAGCGGAAACTGTACGTGTATATATATAATATACACATGTAACGAATTCAACTTGTAAAGTTTTACAAGTGAGTGTTTTTCGCAATATTTTAAAATTAGTTAGGGGGGTATCCGAAGTCTGTCATATGTGAGATGCAAATCCAGCATCCCGTATGAATTTAAGAATTGAGTTTTCAACTCAAAAAACACTCACTTGTAAAAATTTACAAGTTGAATTCGTTACATGTGTATATTATATATATACACGTACAGTTTCCGCTCAAACATCCTGCGAATGGCCTTATATATTGGTTTAGTTTTTTTAGCGTACTTTTTATTTATTGTACGCTACTGTATCGTAGTGACATATATAGAATAGATTAGTTAGGTTAGATTAGGTTTTCACGGGGAGGAAGTGCCCGCCCACACGTTACGATAATATAAGATACAAACAAAATATTTTATTTGTCTCAAATGTCTATTTGAGCTTTGACCAAGACGCTTGATTCCGCATTGACCAGACAATTCTAAGAACGCCCGTGCTTCGGGCTTTGACAATAACATGTTCATAAAATCATCACGAGACTGTTCTTTTTCACTTCACTTTCTATAATAGTTTGTACTAAAGGTATCATATCCTTTTTTTAATCAATATATATTTTCACAACCATACACATCTTTTTTTTTTATAAAATCTTCAAATTCTATTCATCAATAAATCATTCAATCATATCTATATAAATTGTCACATTACACCCAGCAAACAATTTCTGACTGCGCAGACCTTGGCAACAGAAACTGTGTGCAGAAACGCTACAGTACGGAAACATGCTTTGGTGCTGCCAAAACTGTTAGCACAGAGAGACAAAAAACGCAACAACTCTGTTAGCACATACATGAGACTATTGCGGCCAAAAT
>NW_018022000.1:20586-28111 GCF_002006095.1 Pseudomyrmex gracilis
ATGTTACATTACATATACATTATTGTTATCTTGTTGTTGCCAGTAAGTAACAAACTATATAATAATTTTATTACAAAGTTATATTGCATAAATAAGAGAAAATTTATATAATCCCAATATAAATCAAGTATAACAACTATTACATTATATGTTACTTCCATGTTATGTAGCAGTTATATTTTGTGTTTGCTGGGTTGTGACATGGTGTTCGCGCCGCTCCCACCCTTGCCACAAAAATTATCTTTTGAGGGAGTGCCGAAGTGTGTGCCGGTCTTAAGCGCCAGGATCCTCCAGGGCTTGCACACCGTATCTCGTTTTAGTTGCTTTTTTTTTGTTTTGTATTTTTTTTTTATTATATAAAATATGGCGCTTTACCCCCCGAGGGCTCACCCCACCAAAGGACACCGAGGGAGACGAGCAGACATGAAATCTAGAGAGAGACAAGGAGCGAGCCAGAAACAAAGGGGATCGAGGAAGCGCCAGTAGCAGCGCCCAGAGGCTACGGCCCTGACTCAGCGGGCAGGCTCAACTCCATACGCCAGGGAGCGCAAGCGGCACGCGAACGACAGCGTCGCCAGGCAGCAGTAACCACTTGTAACTACCAGCGGACAAATCTGCTTTTTGAGGCCAGCTACCAGCTCTGAGTAGCCTAGAAATCGACAGGTGACCTTCTGGAGGTCCGCCCTAGCCAGCCGGACAAGATACGCTCGGATAGACAAAAGAGGAATCCTGCAAAAGGGAAGCACATTCATAATTCGCGGGTCAGGCTCTTGTAGCTCGCGCGACCGCGAGCACTGCGCTTGATAAAACGCCGCGCTCTGATTGGCTGGCGCGGCCGACCCCGCGCGATCCTAGCGTGCCTCGGCGCATCGACCCCGAATCGATCGCGATTCTTGCTCTCTTGGTCGCTAACCCTTGTGAGAATCGGACGCACAGAAGGACTCCCGGAAAAGTACCGTCTCCAAAATAGTCGAGAGGAAAGAAGTTATGTCGCAGGACGACGATATCCGGTGAGGTGCCTTGTTTCTTGTAGCCACGAATCTGCGTGCCGAGTTCCGTGTCGAGGCTAGTCGCCAAATTTTCGCGTTGTGTGTCAGGCAAGGACAAAACCTTCGCCATATTGGTTCTTTGGAGAGCGGCTAGGATCGGATTCACGAGGCTTTGTGGTATTTCTTTGTAGGTTTAAGTGCGTTCAGATTTCGCGAGTGTTCTGTTAAATACTGGGACAAGCCCTGAAGCCGCTCGGGAAGCGCCAAGTAGCAAATCATATTTTGTGAGATTTTTGTGTAGCTTCTGTAAACCTATTTTTTGCGCTTGTTGTTGATGTATGGCGTGTATCGTTTTTGCGCTGCTACATCGCGTGTTGTCGTATCGATTTTGCTGTACCAAGATCCTTAAGGCTGTCGTATTGATTTTGCGGCGCGAGATTCGCGGTGTTGTCGACCTCGCCTTTGCGAGACTCTTAGCGCGGTCGTAATAATTGTCGATTTTGCATTGAATCGCGTTGCCTGGCGAGAAGTTAACGGAGAACGCCTTGCGTCTCATCAACACCGCTTGCTTCCTTGCTTGTTTGCTCCTTGCTAAAATCAGCCGGCGAAAGCTTTGTCGCCGTGGGTGGACAGTACGCTGGCGCTATATTCCCGCAAGAATTGAGAAGCGCAACACCTAATTACCCTTGCGAGGGAACGCGGTTCTGCACGCCAAGCTACCGCTGTCGAACTATCAGCCGTTTGACCTTGTGTGACCTCTTGTCTCGATCGCGCGACGTGACGGCGTGTTCTGTTATCTTTGCGTATTTGCGTCTTTTCTTAATTGCTTGCTGTGTACCATTCTTTGCTATCGCTTTTATTTAATTTGTTTAAATACTTATTTATTTTTATTTTCTTTTATTTCTAAATTCTTTTGTTTAATCTTAAAAAAATTGTTAACTTAGATACTCTAGCGTCTGTTTACGTCTCTTTATCTCGTCCGCACAATTTCTTTCCATCCTTGGAGAGACAGCCTGGAAGCTAAAGACAATAGACCCAACCCCTCTCCGTTCAAAGCGAGCTAGTCGGCCCGTTGTGTCGAGCGACGCAGATTTTGACGCGGTCACGCGTCTGGCACCCTAAACTCTTACCAAGAATCCGTCGGTTCGGCGCAGTGGTGTGCTCGTTTTACTACCCTTTTTTTCTTGCCGATACCGACGTTCCCGATCTCGCGGACTTCCGTTCGTGTCCCGATTTTGCACTTCCGTTTCGGGCGGGACGACGCGAGAAATCCGTAAGAACTCTGAAAAACGTCACAATATATATGTGTATATATATACAAAATACGCGACAAACATCCAGCGTATGGCTCTCATTGAGCGAAAACTTCACGTTGTTTAAAACAATGAGTCACTTGTCTTCCATACAAGAGATCACAGATAAGATAAGCAGAATTCTAAACAAACACAAAATAAAAACAATCTACAAACCTCCAAGAAAAATAGGACAGGTTCTTAACAATTTAAAGGATAAAAGACCTTCATTAAATCAGCGGTATACAAAATATCTTGTTCATGCGGTAAAGTATACATAAGTGGAACTGGTAGGATGTTAAGCACATGACTAAAACAACATCAGTCAGCATTGCGTCTAAAACACTACTCACAATTGACATTAGCAGAACACCAATTGGAAACTGGTCACAAAATCATGTTTGAAACAAACTCAACTATTAAACAAAACTACTGTAGTTCACTTTTCTAGAAAATATATGGAGTCTTTGGAGATATACAAACATTCACACAATAGAAATAACGGACAAATGACCATTCTACTATGGCAATCCATCTTAACATAATACTCCTCCTTCCGTTACATTATCTTACTCTTACTATTACACATCTCTTCCACTATTCTCTCTTTCCTTATAATCTAGCATTATAAAAAAAGGACACTTGATCAAGAGCATCTCAGTATTAAGCTACTCTTGAAACCCGGATGAAGTAAGTTGAAATGTTCACCAAACGTCGGTATAAAACTGTCATTAACGCGGTTCATACCTAAAAAACATTTTTGAATGTTAATAATTAATAATACTTAATTGCGAAACATAATTTGTACAGTGCAACCTCTCGTATCCAAACTTTTTATTTTCTGAATACTCTAATATCCGAACGTTCTACTAATCGAATGTTCTATTATTCGAACAGCGTTAATGCGATAAAGATGATGATAGTAACGAGGATATTATCAACACAAATTTAACAGAAGCTGAAATAACAAATAAAAGAAATGCTGGAGAATGATGTGCCATCTTATGCCGAAACATTCAAAGCACTCGAAATAAGACTTCGTTGGTTTGAAGCACAAACAGAATGTAATTCTACACAGTTACATTACAACATTTATGTGACTTGCAAGGAAACCTCGCGAAGTAGAAAATTCTGATTTTGATGAAACTGTGCACACATGTAGGAGAGGTCAATAGATGAATGTTGACATATTTCGTTGTTGCCCAAAAACGATTTTAAGGGATAAAGTCGCCCTTTATGTATATACCGACTTTTCACACTGACTTTTTTCAATTTATTTGAGTAAAAATTATTTATTTACAACAAATTTCTATACTTTATAGTGTTTACAATTATGATATTTCTCAACAAAATGATGCATACAAAAATATTTCTTACACCAGGAATAACGTATTATAGCAGGTGCTCCATATAGAATAGCGTGGTATTTCTTGTATATCTTTTCCGGAGAAACAAAAATCTACTGAGTTTTCGAACTGTGGTGGTTCTTCTTCAATGTAGCCACTTTTAAACTAAGCATATTTGTAAAGATTATGGAATTGTGGAGAAGATAGTTGTATATGCGTTAAGGATTGTAATTTGATAATATTGTTTTTCAAATGTAAATTGATATTATAATTTAACAATATAACGCGATCATTAAATGTTCTTACAAAGTGTTTCTGTAGCCTAAATCCATAAACATCAAGAGGTTGAATAATTCCTGTAGTTTTGTTTTTGGTATTGTTAAAATTCGTCCTTATCTGTAGATGGCATAAACTCTTGTAGGCTTTGGAGACAATGTCCGCTCCAAAAATCTAATAATAACACACTGAAGCTTCCAGTTCCGGGTAAAAACACATTCGTAAACCAAGATTGAAAGTGTTGTGTAGTTACTTTTCTTGATTTTGATGCAATAAAAACATTTTCAGGCCTAAATAAAGTCTCTTCTACGCGTGGCCCGAAACTTCCACTAGCTTCTTTCAATACCAAATAAAGAGGTGATTGTCCGCTTGCAGAAATTGTAGGCATAATGGTATAACTATGTGTAATTGCCGATTGTGATTGAACTACGGCTTCAACTGTTTTACCACCTTGTGTTAACGTTCTGCCTGAATATATTTCCAAATTGAATCCACTTTTATCTGCATTATATATATTTTGTATTTCAAAAAGATCTATAAATGATTTCACAGAACTTATGAATTCTTAGCATAAAGTGTGTAAGTGTTCTTGATTTGTCTTTGACGAACGGTTTATAAATTTGGTTATTTTTCTTGATACTATTCCATGCTTTTTTTTTAATTTACTATCCACGTTACTCTTGCTTTAAAATGAGGAAGATTAATTTGTTCTTTTGCTTCTAGCGCTTATCGTTGTAGATTTAAATTATGAATAATTTTATTGTTGTTGTTAGCGTCTTTGAACTTTTCTAAGACATATTGAGAAATGTCTAATAGTTTTTGTCTATGAGTACCATCTTTTTGTAAAGAGAGGTCTCATTTATACAGCTGCGACAAGGACTTTCTAAAACGATGTTGTACTTTTGCTTTGTTATAATTTGTTATCTTTGTTAAAGATATACGGACACTGTTTTTGAAACTACAAACTTGGATAATTTCTCACACTTGAATAAATTGTTACATACTTGAATAATTGTTACTTGGTGACTTGGTGACTTTATATTAAAACTACGTGGCGCAATTCCAATTTATTTGAAGTCACATCATCTTATTTATAGGTTCGGACGCAGAAAGTTTGTGTTGTTTTCGCAATACACATTCAGAGAAAAATTACATAAACGTTCTGCGGTATCTAATACATTATTTAAATTTAATTAAAGTTTCCTTTGGTGAAAGTCTTTTGATTATGTAAAATTATCGCAAATTATTCTTATAAGATACGTGATTACTCCGCATTATGCTTACGTAAGTGAATATGCATGATGTGTTACATATATACAGGGTCATCAAAAAGTATCGGACTCCCCTAATATCTTCAGTTGAAATGCATTTCGGAGAAAATGTCCAATAGCAAAGTTGTATGGTTTCAAGCGAGGAGTAAGATGATGACCTTGACTTTGATCTTGACCATGTCCTTTAAGGTCATTTCAAAGTCAACCTTATTTTTTTTTAATGGAACCCCCTACATTTTATTGCATATTTTTATAGCTTATCTCGAGAGCTTTCCAAAATACTATAATAAAACATTTTTTTATTAAGTACTTTTTATAAGTAGTTATAAAAAGTTATAAAGGTTTGAAGTTAACAATTTGTTAAGTGGCGTGTAATTCCGGCAATAATTGCATTACATATTTATATTAATTATTAAATATGAGTTAACTGTGATAATTTACATTTTTAGAGTATTTAAAAACATTTAATATACGTATATATTGTATAAAGTATATTATCAGTGTTACTTTTTATATATTTTTATTTAATAAATTACGACAAAAATTTACATTTTATAGATGCATAATCTTAAAGTAAGTATTTAATTCATACATAAAAGTATATAAATATAATATATTAATTCGTATAATATAAATAAAATTATTTAAGATTACATACCTGTAAAATGTAGATTGTTTTTGTAATTTACAAAGTAAAATTATATAAAAGTGGATACTAATAATATCCTTTATATATGTTAAATGTTTTTCAATAATCCAAAAATTTGAAATATCACAATAACTCATATTAATAATTAATAAAAATTTATAATGCATTTTGAGATGTTTTATTATCAATAATATCAGTACTTTTTCTAAAACAAAAAACAATAACATCTTGAAAAAGCATTTCACGTTGTTATATGCAACAAGCGTGCAACGTGAACATGTATCGTGTCTCAACTTATAGCCGGTTTGGTAAAAAAGAGACGGAATATAGTAAGTTTGCACTTTTCCACGAGTCAAACAATCCAGCATGACATTATGTACACGGACGGCAATTCTCGCTTGTGCGCGTAACTCCACCATTAGGGTAGTGCTCTCGGTGCTGACTGGCTCAATTTTACATGTAACGCTTATCGCGACTTTAACAATTCAGTATATGTAAAGCTTTCTGATAAATGTAAGATGTTTGATGACAATCAGTCTCAAAATTTACATGTAATAATATATGCTAATTAAACAAAAATTAATACAATATAACATATATGTGTGTACAATAAATGTATGTTTTGTACAGTACTGAAAACATCACAATGCGTTATTGTTCATAAAAACCTAATTACACATAATAAAGTAAAGTTTTTTATCATTATTTTTTTCTTTATGAAAAGTTACTTTTTTCTAACACATTATATTGTGTACATAAAACAAGTATAAAAAACAAGTATAAATAATAAATAAATAGTGTTACAAACATCTATTTTATATTGTGTATATATTTGTTTCCTGAAGAATAACACTGTGATCACGACTATACAGAACACTATACATTTATTATTATACGCAGATGTGTACGTAAATGGTATACATTTTTCTTTCACTTCTATATATTAATACACAAATAAATTAAGAGACTGGATGTCATCAACTATTTTAAATTTATCAGAAAGCTTTATACAGGGTGTCCGACAATTAGTGTAAACTCTCTCGTAGGCAAGTAAAAGAAGTAAAATTGAGTCAAAAAGTCATAAAACATTTTTTTCTATTACATATAATAAAGGAGTAATTATTGAATAAATCAAACCAATCAGCGTCGATCTTTAGCCGGACGCACGTTGGCTTGATTTATTCAATAATTACTTCTTTATTATATGTAAGAGACAAAAATGGTTCAGGACTTTTTAACTCACTCTTACTCTTTCTACTTGCCTACGAGAGATTTTACACTGATTGTCGGACCCTGTATATACTGAATTGCCCTTGAAACACGGTACAGTATTTGGTCATCAAAATCTACAAAAAAACACAGATGAACGCGAGACATACCAATTAGCTCGTTGCACTCTAATCAAAGAATAGACCAAACATACGAAAGACAAGAATAGATACAAATCAAATCTCTTTCCTTTTAATCTGTCTCTCTTTCTCTCTCTCTCTCTCTCTCTCTCTCTCTCTCTCTCTTTCTCGAAGAATAAATGCGTGTGTATATATAAACATATATACATACACAGGAATCAAATAAGGCCGATACGAGCCATTCGCAGGATGTTTGTGCGGAAACTATGCGTGTACAAATATATATATATATAAATGTAACGAATTTTTACTTGTAAATTTTTACAAGTATTTTTTGAATTGAAATCTCAATT
>NW_018022000.1:28426-31094 GCF_002006095.1 Pseudomyrmex gracilis
GGTATCCGGGGTTTTCCATATGTGAGATGCAAATCTAGCATCCCGTATGAATTTAAGAATTGAGATTTCAATTCAAAAAATACTTGTAAAAATTTACAAGTAAAAATTCGTTACATTTATATATATATATATATTTGTACACGCATAGTTTCCGCACAAACATCCTGCGAATGGATCGTATCGGCCTTATTTGATTCCTGTTAACAATTTCACGAGCGTCAAGTTTTTTTATATATACATACACATACATATACATATACATGTATGTATACGTCATGGACAAAAACCGAAGCCCGGGCATTCCTAAGATTGACTAATCAATCTGCGGAGCTTTGGTCAAAACCCAAAATATGTTTTGTTTCGTACTTTTCACGCTATTATCGCAGTGACATCATAATTTACGTTGGATTAGGTTCCTATCTTCAACTGCATCTCCTTTCTTTAAAAATCTGATTTAACCTAATCTACAATATGTCACTGCGATGATAGCGTATATTAAAAAATACGTAAGAAAGCCTATTTCCGGCTTTGTCCAATGCTCCGCGAATTGTTTCTTCAATCTTAGAAGTGCATGTGCTTCAGGCTTTGACTATAACACATACATGTATACTACTTTGTATTCGTTACTACACCAGCACACGTTTATAAAACCGTCTCAAGAAAAAAATAAAGCAGGTTTATGTTAAAAAAAATTTAATCCAATAAATTTAAGACATAGCCAGCACAGGTAATTGTAAATACTATGTATTCATCATTACATCAGTACACGTTTATAAAAACGTCTCTGGGAAAAAAATACAGCAGTTTTATGTTATAAAATACTGTCATCCAATAAATTTAAATCATAGCCAGCACAGGTAATTGTAAATACTTTTTATTCATCATTACACCAGCACACGTATAGAAAAACGCCTCTGGGTAAAGGATAAAAAAATGTTGTACTATAAAATACTTGAATATAAAAAATTTGAAACATAGCTAGTACAGTTAATTGTAAATAATGGGTATTCATCATAGCACCAGCACACGTTTATAAAAACGCCTCTGAGAAAAAGATAAAGCAGTTTTATGGTATAAACTACTGTAATCTAATAAATTTAAAACATAGCCAGTTAATTGTAAATAATTTGTATTCATCATAGCATCAGCACACGTGTTAAAAACGCCTCTGGGAGAAAAAACAAAGCAACTTAAGAGTCGCAAAGATGCATCTGATATTGTTTTATTTTAATATTTAGAAAATAGCCAGCATATGCGTTGCCAGGTCATAATAATTTGTACATCACCACACGTTTTCGAAAACGCCTCTGAGAGAAAAAACAAAGCAACTTTAGAGCCACAAAGATGCATCTGACATTCCCATATAGCACCGAAGCTTCCAATAATATTTCAGAAACGTTGCAACATTGCAAGTTGCAATGTAATATTGCAAAGATGTTTTAGAGACATATAATATCAATATTTCGCCGAAATGTTCCAGCAATAGTTTTTTGTAGTATGTTTAATTCTAGTATATTATCAGAAATACTTTTGAATAGCTACTAACAAATGTGTATACATATATATACATATATGTATAAATATATATATTGTAAGAAGTATATTTGCGAAATATATATAAGTAGTGTAATAAGGCCGGTTCTAAGCCAGGAGCTCCGAGGGGGGCGCAGGGTATGACGTCACAGGGGGAGGGGTGACGTCATACGGAGGGGAGGGGGTATGACGTCACAAGGAGAGAGAGTATGACGTCACAGGGGGGTATGACGTCACTATGACGTCACGCGGAGGAGGGGGTATGACGTCACAGGGGGAGGGGTGACGTCACTATGACGTCACGCGGGGCGTGGCTCTGACGTCACGCGGGAAATGACGTCACTATGACGTCACGGGGGGGCGTGGCTCTGACGTCACAGGATATGACGTCACGCGGGAAATGACGTCACTCGACATTATGGCGACTTCACACGCGGCGGGCTCCGTTATGATGACTTCACACGTGGCAATATAGCGGTTCGACAAGATGGCGTCACAGGATATGACGCGGCGGGTACCGGTATGGCGGCTGCAATATAGCGGCGACAATATGGCAACTTCAAGGTATGTACTATTTACTATATGCATGGTATATACTTCTTAATGCTGTACGACAATACCGCGTCTCCAAGATGTATATATCTACGTTGTTTGGTACATATGTACATTTTTTATATAACANAAATATGAAAAAAAACATGCCTAGAACAACTATGTATATTTTGTACATATGTTATTTATTCGCACATACTTATTTCACGCAGTATGTAACCTTATACGCAGTGCGCGCAAAGTTGCATAGTTGCAGTTCTTAGCGAGAGCGCGCAAAGTTGCGGAGTTGCAGTTTTTCAGCGAGAAAGACGTAATATTCACGTTTTATTTAAGTTTTTATTCATACATACATATTATTTACATGCGTCGCACATAATATCTTTTAAAGCGCACGCTACTAATTCACAGTCTATAATCGCGCTACTATCATACACTCCACTCTGACATATAGCTGTTGCAGCATTGCTTACATCAGCGATATTTTGTTCTTGTAGAACGCGAACAAACTGTGCAAACTTTGTATTTATTACATGAGTATGTTCTGCCAACCAATAATACATATTTTCAATACACGAATTTAAAG
>NW_018022001.1:0-1896 GCF_002006095.1 Pseudomyrmex gracilis
GTTGTCAAAACTTTGCCGATTGTCATAGTAACCCAAAACCAGCTTGCTGGTCAAATATGGCCAACAATTTAAATCGACCAAACTTTTTCTAACTTTTGTTCTTTTTGTTTCAGGTGACTGTTTCCGGATCGCTAGGCTGACGTGGACCCATTCATATCATCTGGGACAACTTGTCGCAGGTAAGTATTGTTCTTCACCCTTTTCTACTAATTGTTTTTGTTATTTTCAGGTTCTTCAACCTCACCCGAGTTGGTCGATTTTCTAATTGTTGCTCATATTTCCCAGAAACACTCTAAACTTGCAAACAACTCGATTCGCCAAATTTTGCCAACAATTAAGACTGTACCGAACTTCACACTTTTTGACTTTAACCGACGTGGGTTTTTACATACCCCGAGCGCTTAAACAAAACAAAACTTTCTGGCTATTTGCAGTAGCCACGCAAAGGCCGCTCGCTCTTAAGAAAACAAAACACAACCAAATAAAATAAACTAAAATCTATATGTTTCTGGCTGATTGCCATCTTTATTGTTACCCTGGAACCGGTAACCCCCCTCAGCCCACGGACTTAGATCTTGTTTGTCTGAAGACCTCACGGTCCCGTTCCCGTGGACTGGACGGAGATTCCACCGTAGCTGCCTGCGGTTTCAATGTCCAAGGACACCGCCAAGTTCACGGCCGCAACTTATTCATTATTAGCCAATTAACAAAGTAGCGGCTTTGTAATATCACTTACCAGAATTCATTCTTCAAAAGAATGCCATATTTCCAAAAGAATGCCGAAAAACACGTACGTGGAGTTCAAAACTAAACAAACAAAAACATCGGTGTCGCGCACGTTACTGTGTCGGCCGTTCATGTTTGGTGTTCAAAGAAGTCTGCCGATCGAGACAGCTGAATTGCACGATCGAGCAAAGCAGCCCGAGATTTTTATATCCGAGAGCACCGAGCGCACACAGGCAGCGGTTCTCGCTTGTGTACGTATCCCCATCAACTCGGCAAGCGAGAACCGCTGCCTGTGTGCAATCGTGAAATAGTGTAGCATGATATGTTTTGTCTCCTTTCCACCAAGCCGGCTATAAGGCAAGACACAAGGCACGATTACGTTGCGTGCTTTGCGTATGACAACGTGAAAAACTTTCTCAAGATTTCTAGTCTTGGAAAAAATGCATAATATTATTAATAATAACAAAATACATCAAGATGCATATAATTTATAATTTATTTATATCACTTAACTGTCATAAAAAATATTTAAACGGGTTTAGAATAATGAACATTTAATATATATGTACACACGTATAATGTTTTTTAATATTATAAAAAGTTAAAATTATTACTGTTACCTCATTATTAATAAAAAATATATAACACAAATGGAGAAGTTTTAATATTATCAATAAGTGTATGTTCCAAGATTTTAAATTGCTATAAAACATGTGTGTGTGTGTGTAAATATTATATATTATTATATATTATATATTATTTATATTATGTATTAAATATTATATATTATTCATATTATGTATTATTCATTAATATTTGACTAAGCGTTTCCTTATTATTTCACTGCATTCTTAGACGCAGAATTCATTTGTTATGTATTGCACTGCGCCAGTCTTACAATGCATTTTTTTAAATTATTGTACTGCATTAAGGTACAATTTCACGTGCCGCTGAAACTAAGTGTTCGAGCGACAAAAAAGTCGTGATGACTTCGATTTGTTGCTCGTATTTCAGCGGCTACATTTTTGGGGCGTGTTCCGTTTGACCACAGTACGATTCGACACCGATCGATTCGACACCAAATTATTGGACACAGATTTATTCGACACCGTACGATTCGACACCAAATTATTCGACACCGTACGATTCGACACCAAATTATTCGACACC
>NW_018022001.1:1956-12181 GCF_002006095.1 Pseudomyrmex gracilis
CACCGTACGATTCGACACCAAATTATTCGACACCGTACGATTCGACACGAAATTATTCGACACCGTACGATTCAACACAGAACAAGCACTATGCATCGTGACAATTAATACTAGTAGCAACACAGGTTAGGGTTAGGTTGTGACCGGGGTTAGGCGCTATAATGGTCAAGGACTTACCCTCGGATTGATAAATCACGGTCGCCAGTTGCTTATTTCCCTCCAAGCAACAAGGGATGCTGCCTCCTGAGTTCTCACGGGGTGGATTACCCCTCCGCACTCTGTTGAACGGGCAGGCAATGTTTTCGTGCACTCACGTACACAATCAACACTCAGTATTATATAAAAAATATATATATAAAGCTTTATTGCACAAGCTTTCCACTAAGAATAGTACACAGTATATCAGGTCACTAATTACGTATTAATTGCAGAACGCACGAGTCGCAAGGATAACTTGTTATTACACGGACTTTACGCAACGTGACTGCCTCGTGCAGTTTCCTTAAACCGACTGTCTTTTCTTTTATTAATAATAATACCGTACGGACCGTTAAACATTAACGAGTCGACGAAGCTTTCTTTATTTCGCACGCACGTGGCTCGAAACGTCTGTGTCGCACGAGCTTCCATAACCGACTGTCTACCCAAGATGGTCGTCCCGTCTTCCTCGCCTTAAAGGCACTACTCACATAGACGTATGTGGGTCCTGCCTTTAGGTGCGTTCGTTCTAAGATGAGAAAACCTTCCAAAAACGTAAAACCCACACGATCGCGAATTAAATGTAATTTTTGTCACCACGCTAACCTTTTACAACCGGGAAACAAGATTTCGTGTTAATAATTTGTTAACTAACAAATTATTATAGAACCTCTCATTAAGCCAAAATTTTTATATGTTGGCACTCACTACACCCTTCTCTTTCACAACGTATAAAAATTTTTTCTTAATTCGAATCTTTTTACAAAACTTCAAAATTTTTTATTAACGATTTTTATTATCATATTACGCGTGAATACCTTTATGTGAATCTTGTTTGCCTACTTTTTATCTTTAATACGCACTTTTTATCTTAACTTCTTAAATAGCTCTCTTAGCTAACTTGCTTACCATTTAAGTCGCCTTCGTGTGTTTTTTGACCTCCCACTAACTAACAGGAGTTGTTTACAGCCCACTTTGTACTTTCACAGGCATAAACTAAAAGAACGTTACCAACAACCCCATAACGTGCGACTAGTCTTCTCAACGGTGTTTAACCGCTACACTTAACTTAAAACCACTAAAGTCGTACCAACGGTAAAACTGAACAAAATAAAACTTCAAAACAAACAAAACAAGGTAAGACCCTTTAACCATCAAACGAAACTTAAAACTAGCTCTTAAACTTCCACACTTATTGACGCAGCTCCTTTGACACCCAAAGGTTAATTTAGCTACGTTCCTTCGTTCACCGCTCAACCTGAACACTTGCCACAATATGACCTATTACTCGGTTTTTTACCATATTGTTACGTAAGTATACAAAACAAAACGCAAGCTTATAACTAGGCTTAAACTTACACGCTAGTCATCGCTCGCCCACAGGTAAGTACACCCTTTTTTACTAACACATAAGAAAAATAAAAATTAACTCTTAAGATTAATAATGTCTTTTTTCTTTTTCAGGGATTCACTCTCGACTCGACTCTGCCCAAGATTTCCCCTAACACGGACTTCGCCCAAGTTGTTGCCTCCTTCCGAAGCTCCCTTTTCTCGTAACGCAGCTGTGCACTAAGTATCGCATCTCTAACTGTCGTTCGGCGTTGCTCCGTGTCCTGCCACGCTTCCTGGTCCTCACGTGGTTCCGGCTCTGGTGACAAGGTTAGGTTTTTTTCGGGGAGNGGGTGCAGGGGGAGGGGCGGAGCCCTTCCCTTGCCAACATGTGTACTATAATATGTGATGCAAATAAATTTGTTTCTGAAATGTACATGATATCGGAAAATGTACTGTGTCGAATTGTACGGTGTCGAATCGTACGGTGTCGAATTGAACGGTGTCGAATAATGTGGTGTCGAATCGTACGGTGTCGAATAATTTGGTGTCGAATCGTACGGTGTCGAATAATTTCGTGTCGAATCGTACGGTGTCGAATAATTTCGTGTCGAATAAATCTGTGTCGAATCGAGCGGTGTCGAATCGTACTGTGGTCAATAGAGTATCACCCCATTTTTGTAGTTTGAACCAGTTCAACTACAAGCGTTGTCGCTCAATTGCTGTGATGTACTCAATACTGCAACCAAAGATATAACCTTGCAATACATAAAAAGTATATTAAAAAGATATAATATAAAAAGATATAAATATAAAGTAATACCACAGATATAATCGTGCAATTTCGAAAAATATTAAAGAAGATACAAAAATGAAAGATAATAAAGATGAAGAAGTAAGTATATATAAGTAAATATATAAAATAAAGTTCATTTTATACTATATATTTAAAAGAAACAAATTCTGTTTGATCAATTAAAATATTTTTTATATAAATTTTATTTTAGTTTATAAAGTGAATCAATGAAGCTGCTTATTTTTTAAAACGAAAGATTACAGATATCAATTTTCGAAACATTTATGAGATATAAGTTGTATTTTCATTGTGTTGTAGACATGCATGAGACCAGTCATGACATGTGGACTGTGTGAAATCATTTGTGATATGGATAAATTCACAGAACACGAATGTCTTCAAGGATATTCTGAATACTACCTTGATGAAAATACTTATTACTCTTATCCAATGTGTGGTATATATAATATATAATAAATAAATATTTTAAAGGATGTTTTATTAATATTGTTTAACATTTTCTAGAAGATGGAAGTATATTGAGACGAAGTTTGGTTCAGAATGAAGAAATAACAGCTCAAGCAAGCCCATTAATAATAACAAATAAAAAAAATACATAAGAAAGAAATTAAATATTGAAGAAAAGCAACAGTTACTTGAACTAGAAGAGCAACTAATCTTAGAAGTACAAGCACGCCAACCTTTATGGAATCCACAACTGGATTTGATGCAACGTAACAGAAAAGTGATTGCACAATTGTGGAAAGAAGTTTCTAAAGCTTTAAACGGTAAGCAAAATATCTATTTAATCAATAAGAAAATCACTATATAAGAATAGTATACAACTGAATAGTTATGAATATACATCCGTTAATAACATATATTATTTTCTAGGAAAACTATCACCGATTGAAGCAGAAACAAAATTTAAAGCATTGCACGATACATATAGGAGAATTATTAGCACTGAATTGTTAGCAAGTGGGTCAGAAAGACCTGCTAAGAAAAGCAAATGGCAACATTACAATAATTTATCATTTTTACGTGATTCACTTTTACAAAAACCGTACGTATTTTTTTATTTTTATATTGTTTTTCCAGAACAAAACTTATAGTAAAGTGTTAAGAAGTTTTCACATTAAATGCGTTGCACAATAAAAAATAAAAATAATATATTGTATTAATAAAATGTATAAGAAAATATAAACAAAATCTGTTTCTCAACTTTATAGCTTGGTGCAATTACTTTTTAACCACTCAAACTTTGTCGCTTTTACTCTTTTTCATGTACAAAAGTTGCCGCTGAATAATTCAGCGACAAAAATGATCACGTGACCCTTTTTGTCGCTCAAACGATCAGTTTCAGCGGCACGTGAAAATGCACCTTTAGACGCAGAATAAATTTTTCTATTGTTCTACTACGCTAATTTTAAAATGCATTATTTTATTATTTCACTGCATCGCAGACGCAAACGCATTTCTTAATTTGATTGCAGTAACCATATGATGCATTTGTTTTATTACTTCAACGCATTAGATGAAGAATGCATTTTTTAATTATTGCACTGCGCTAATCTTACTATGTATTTTTTGTATTATTTCACCGCATTAGACGCAGAATGCATTTTTTAATTATTGTACTGCGCCAGTCTTAAAAAGCATTTTTTAAATATTTCCCTACATTAGACGCAGAATATAATTTTCAAGTATTGCACTGCGCTATTGTCTTTATTTTTTTTATATTGTACCGCAGTAGACCCAGATTGCATTGTTTAAGTTGATTGCGCTAGGCAGTTTTTACTTATTTTATCTTATTAGATATTAAATGCATTAATAATTTTACTAGCAAATAAAAATTGTTTTATTTACTGAGAAATATTAATCCGGTCATAAGAGCCGTTTGCAGGATGTTGTGCGAAAATACGCGTGTATATATGTGTACATATATTTCTTCCCGTGT
This sequence comes from Pseudomyrmex gracilis, assembly GCF_002006095.1. NCBI lineage: Eukaryota > Metazoa > Arthropoda > Insecta > Hymenoptera > Formicidae > Pseudomyrmex > Pseudomyrmex gracilis. Next base: position 6,240 of record NW_018022001.1, read on the forward strand.
AAATTTTACACGTGAATTTTTGAATTGAAATTTCAATTCTTAAATTCAAGTACAGTCGGCGTCATTGAATGGTTTTGTAGTCCCGGGAGCTAGGGATAAGAGTAACGGTATTCCCTAGGAGTAAGTACTGCCAACGGGCGCCGCACCAACTAACTGTAGCAGATTTCGATAAATTGACCAATTACAGTATTTACTGCTAGGGAATACCGTCCCTCTTACCCCTAGCTCCCCGCGTCCACAAAACGATTCATTGACGCCGACTGTACATTCAATTTAGCAACTTCAGATTCTAAAATAAATTCCTACAGATTTTTTAATAATTGTTGAAAATGTTTATTTATTTTGGACTTTTATTACTTTTTTACAAGGCGCTTTAGCTTTCCTGTCAGCACGATTGTTATATCTTGTGCGAGAATATAATTTTACTCTTTTTTTTGTTGAATGTATGCATTCTTTCACTATATTCTTCAGAATTTGAGATGGCCAATAATGTAGCCAGGTCCGATTAAAAGCCAATAACTGCGTTTCAATTATTTTGGCAAAATGATCAGTTGGTCGTGTCACAAGTAGTATGTAAGCACTTATGGCGCGTCAAAAAAAAACACCCTCTACCTGGCCTCCTTACCACTTCTGGCGCCATTGCTTCACCAGGGTGGTTTCCCCCTCCCTTTCAGTTGTGGAGGTGATTGGTCACGCCCACTGAAGGGGATAGAAATGTGACATGATTTATGACCCCATAAATTTTTTATAATTTTCTAAAAATTGTATTTGAAATTTTTTTTGTTGAGGAATTTGTGTGGGAGAAAAGTTCGAGAATGTTCTCGAGTAAGAATTCTTTATTAAAAGAGTATATATTTATTGAAAACTCCGTTTTGAATCGTAGCTGGTACTGATAATGGCGGCGCTTCGATGTTGTTGCCTCGTGCGTTCAAACGTGTATGAAAGCAAGTTGGCATCGGTTGAGTGAGAAAGTGTAAGAGCGATGGTGGCATCGGTTCCGAGAAGAATCAATCAGCGTCTGGACACTTATGGCTCTCAATGAGCGAGGTCCAGGTGTAGTTGATGGGGATGATAGAGCCTCTAAAGAAGGACCAATGAGCGTCTGGGCACTTATGGCTCCCAATGAGCGTGAAGCAGAGTTGAGGGCGTCTAGGCAAAATAGAAATCGAAATAGAAGCAGGCGTCGCAAGACTGTGACTAGAAAGTCAAGGTTCTGATGTAATATAAAAAATAAATTTATGTGTCCGTTACGGATTTTTTCTGAACGATTTTCATCTGCGCGAACTTGTACGTGCGTGTTAACACGTGCATGCCGATAAGCAAACGAGAACATAAGTTTTTTTGAAGACAAAAAGCGGTTTATGACTCGGGACAAGGCGCTCGTTAAATCTGCATGTTCGTGGGGGGTAACAAGAGCGTGTCGCTGTATAGAAGAGAACATAATTTTTTTTGAAGACAAAAACGGTCTACGACTTGCGACCGTTAAACTTGCACGTACTTGTTTGCGCAAGAAATTTCGAGAAAATTCTACAAGTTTTTGATGGATATTCAATGAATAAAATGTTTATAAAAATGCCCATTTGAAAGAATTGTTTATTTATTTTTCATACGCATATGCACTCATGTATGGGTAGCTACGACACAAGGTAAATGCGACAAAATAAAAAACTGCGGATGATGTATGCGGATGATATATAAAAATAATTTGTAACTTTTAAAAATGATTGTTAATTTACCTTTTAAACGGAAGGGGTGGTGGGAAAATAAGCTAATGCTCATGCGCATAAGAGGGTAAAATTGCTATAAATAAAGCAAAGTTAATACATTTTGATCATTATTCTGTTGCAAACAGTTGCGGCTAGCGGCTGGAATATTTTTTTACACGGTGAATATCGGTTTAAAAGTGCATAAAGTAAAAAGTGCAAAGAAATGGCGGCGAGTAGTGAAAAAGAGCAAGTTGAATCCAGTTTAAAATGGTGCATGGGAATCATCAAAAACCAAAATGAGATGCTGCTTTTTACTGTGTATGGATTGAATAATTCTCATACAAAGAGAATTCAAGTAGGATTACTCCCTGATGTAAAAAACGGATCTTTTTATTCTGCTACTAAATTCTGTGGAAATGAAACAAACATATGGCTCAATGGTGATGCGTGGAAAAAATTGGAAGATATCATGCAGTTAATAAGCTTGTATTTGGACGGAGGCAAATACAATACAGAACCGATTGTAATAAATAATAATATTACAATTGCATTTACTACGGCATATGAAACGAAGCCTGTATTACTTTTACACAAAGAGTCCGAAGGGGAGGAGGAAACATCTAACAGCGAGACAGTGAGAGAAGAAGATTTGGATTGTTCCAGAACGAAGAAGCGCAAGATATTTTCTGCTTCCGTTGTTATGCAAAAATCAACATTTCTCGGTCTGCAAAATATAGCGCAATGTGTTAACGCGTATATGGAACACTTGGATACATTAGCATCCAGCGTTAGCGAATGTTCCAAGTATTTAATACAAGAAACAGAATTGTTACTCCCGAAAGCTTATATAAACGCAGACATTATCAANTTAACAATTAAAGGTAATTACAGCAATATCGAAATAACGTGCTGTATAGACGCAAATTAAAAATTTACCGTTTTTAGATACGTACTTTATTCTGGTATTTCTAGAAATGTGTGCACTTTATTTATAATAATGTTGTTGTTCTGGATAATGTTGTTCAAATTATTTTAACAAAGTGTCACCCCGTGGGATTCACTGGATGCCGCTAAAAAAGGGACCGTCGGGAAGGGTTACAATTCATTAAATAAAACAGCTTTGTTGCCACAACTGTTAACCTTTATGTTCAGTTTTTGTTACTACAATATTTTAATCGCGTAAAATATATTATGGCTTTTATTCTACGTCGATGTTCACTTATTTCACCCGCGAGGTCACACGCGGCGCGAAGTCGGACGAGCGACGCTCTGTCTAGCAGAGCCTTCGGCGGCAACACTATTCGGAACGATTCTGATTGTTTCCGCCCTGATACCGGCTTATATCCCCGAGTCAATCACTCTGTGATTGGCCGAGGAAAACCAGGCGACATCTGGCCTTCGAAAAGTGCAATGCAAACCGTTGCATCTTTTTGGCTGCATGTACGACCTTCGACCGGTGCGTCCTTGTGCACGCGGTCGCATATCGCCCCGCGACTGCTGACTGAACATCCGTGCCGGATTCCAGTCCCCCGTTTAACGTAACATTAAACCCAGTAACCAAACCCCGAATTTAACCGATATCGCTTATTATATAATACTTAACACATAACTTAATATACACATATATAATTTATAACAAAAGCATTAAAAGTAATGTCTTCTCTCAGTTTGATTGTATACAAAAAATATATTTCAATGTGAATAAAAATGAAAATATAGTATATATTTTTTCTATAAAATAAAATATATATATTGTGTTTTATTATCCCCGCTCGAAACCTGTCCTATTAGCACGTACTTTATTGAAAAACGAAAAATTAAAACAAAATTGTTGCGTCATTATTCGCGCGCATGGAAAATAAATGAAAATTTTTTGATATAAAATGTTCTTATATCACGCATCCTGTTGCAACGTGTTTCCATGTGCGTGTTTATCTCGAAAAATTTTCGAGAAAGTTTCTCATAGTGCAATTTAAAATTCAGAAATCGAAGGTCACTATATCGCAAGTCCTTCGGTTATTTATTGCAGCTCAGGACTGTAAATCTCCGTTTTATGAAAACAATGCTAGAGGATGTGTTTTACTCCGTTGAAAAAATGGTAGAAACTATGACTGAATAACAGACGGTAAATGCCAATACGTGACATCTCAGGATCATTTTTTCATCTACGAGAAATCAATGTCAATTTTATGGAAAAGCAAAAACAGATTTTTTCTTACTGCTGGCAAAAACGATAAAACTTTATAGCATTTCCGAGTAACAGACGGTTTGTCAGTTTGTGACATCCTAGACCAACTCGCACTTTGTAATTTTTGGGGGTGAAACAGNGTATAAAAGATCTGTTGCAACAAGTTCAAAATGCAGTCTGACTTCAGATCAAGAATCAGCCAGTTCTTCAGTAAATAGTAAGCAGTGAGTTTTTAGTGAGTGTCACTGTTCAAAAGCGCGTTCAAAAAATACTATTTTTGCAGTTTGCAAATATATTTTAATAAAAATGTCGGCAAAAACAATAAAATACATTGCAACGCATGTAATGCAATGCACATTTGACATATTTATGTCAATGCATATTTGAAGTGTGTTGCTGCGTATACAGGAAAACGCAAACAACGTAGATTTGTTTCATCAAATTGCGCATCGAATATCGAATACGTTCCTCGCAACATTGTACGCGTTGGGTACAATGAAGATCAATGACATATTTTGATGAAGATTCCCGATTATTGCACGTCGCGTGCGAAGTAGTGGAACTTCGCACGGCGCTCCAACACGAAAAAAAGATGTGCGAGGATTAATCGCACAAATGATGCGTGATAATATGGGTAAAAGTTTTATATTTGTTAGAATATTATTTTTACATTTGTAAAGCTTTTTTGCTATGCTGCATGTTTCATTTACTTTAGTGAACAATCGTAACGAAGTAATGGCAAACGAAGAAGAAGCTGCACCGACGTCATCTTGTTTTGGTTCTTGTCAGCAGCAGCAGCAGCAAGTTGCGAGCGTATCCCCTCGTGTGGAACCTCGGCCGTTAGCCAGGGTGTTGCCAATGCAACGCCCTGCTCCTCCGGCCCAACGTTGCCGAAAAGAGAAGACAGAAGAAGAAGTCTCCTCTACGTAAGTATACAAGTAAAACAAAAATTATTAACGTTAGAATAAAAATATATTAACCGATGATTGTCATATTTTAGAAAGAGCTCGTAGAGATGAAGCGGAGCTTCCTCCTCCTTCTCTAGCCCTTGATTCCGATAAGTAAACCATCTCTAAATAATTAAACAATGAGAAATATAAAGGAATTATATATTGTGACGTTTTTCTGAGTTTGTACGAATTTCTCGCGTCGTCCCGCCCGAAACGGAAGTACGAAATCGGGACACGGACGGAAGTCCGCGAGATAGGGAACGTCTATATCGGGAGGAGAGAAAAGGATGATAAACCGAGCACACCACTGCGCCGAGTCGACGGATCCTTGGTTGGAATTTTGGGCGCCAGACGCGTGAGCGCGTCAAAATGTGCGTCGGTCGACACGATGGGGCAACTAGCTCTATTTGAAACGGAAAAGGGGTGGGTCTGACGATAAATAAACAAGGCTGTCCCAAACGAATCTCGGATTAGGGTCGCAATCAACCACACTGCAGATAGAGATAAAGAAATTAACAATTTATTATAACACCGCGTAATACGAGACGACTTGGCGAAAATAACAAAAATAATTACAAAATAAAGTTCAGCGATATGATACGGCGAGATCGCTTTGTCGCGGCGGTGAGTGATAACAAAAGCAAATTAAGTAAAAAAAATACTAAAGTACTGGGACAATTAACAAAGCACGGTACGCCGAAGTGTGATCTATCGCAGAACCAATTTCTGATATCGACTCGGGATGTCGAGGACGCTACGTAATCCAGCTAACTTCACATACGCTATACGTTACTAGGCGGTATAAAGAAACAAGCGTGTTAATCAAAGCCTTCCTGACGCTGAAAGCGGTGAAATCAATAAATCTAGCCAAATCGCGCGCTTACCATTAGGCGGGTCGCCCGGCGTAATATCGGGTGATACTCTATTGACCACAGTACGATTCGACACCGCTCGATTCGACACCAAATTATTGGGCAAAAAATTATTGGACACAGATTTATTTGACACCAAATTATTCGACACCGTACGATTCGACACCAAATTATTCGACACCGTACGATTTGACACCAAATTATTCGACACCGTACGATTCGACAC
>NW_018022001.1:12526-16067 GCF_002006095.1 Pseudomyrmex gracilis
ATAAATCTGTGTCCAATAATTTTGTGTCCAATAATTTAGTGTCGAATCGATCGGTGTCGAATCGTACTGTGGTCAAACGGAACACGCCCGTAATATCTACACCGCGGGACTTACTTGATTTTGCAAGGGCTGGTCAGGCTTACGCCATGCACGGCGCAAAGCTCTCGCCGAATTCCCGTCCCCGGTCGCTGTGTACTTCAGCAACCAAATATAAAGCAGCATGCACGTGCCAGTGAGCACACCTGCGCAAAGCGCTCACAAAGTCGAAAGAGTTTGTTTCCCGGAACGAGAGCTAAGCGCTCCTCGATCCGAGAGATCCCCTAGTACGGTACGATAGATCTCTTTGATTCGATACGATAACGGTACAAAATTCTCTTATTATAGCTCCTCCGAATCGCTCACCCCTTGCTTTCGGCAGATCACTCGAAAATTCCACACCCAAAATGCCTTAGAGAATGGAATAGCGGTACGATAGAGTAGCGTGAAAAGTTAATACAGCCGCAGGTGATCAATAAGCGGTAATTAGTACGCAGGATGCGACACGTTATGGTAGCGTTAATTTCAGAAAACGATACTCGTTACGGTATTCGATACGATGATCGGTACGATACCCGGTACAGAATATGGCGGTCGCAAAACGATACACTAGACAAACACTAGTACACGCGAAACACAACGAAAGAACGAAATTGCTGCTTGGCGCTTTACTGGTACTCCAGGGCTTGTACTACTCAATAGAGTAATTACGCGACACGCACTTAGGCCTACAAATTAATACCACGTAGCCCCGTGGAATCCGATTATAGCCGCTGCCGAAAATCCGAAACTATGGCAAAGGTTATGTCCTTGCCGGTTTCAAAACGCGAAATTCAGCGACTAGCCTCGACACGAGACTCGAGTAACGCGGATTCGTGGCTCACAAATTAACGAAGACACCTCACCGTACGTCGTCGTCCTTCTCCATCCAACTGAATTGCCCAAAGCTTCGTTAACAATCGATCGTCGGGAGTGCNGTTAGTGCGTCCGTCCTGTTCGGTAGGTAGCGACCAAGAGAGCGAGGATCGAGATTGATTCGGGGTTGATGCGTTTGAGCGCGCTAGGATCGCGTAGGGTAGATCGCGGCGACCAATCAGGTCGCGAGGGGCGCCACATGCGACGCGATGCTCGCGCTCGGCGGCAGGACCCGCGGCCGCGAAATTCAAATCGAGTACCGGGCCCTCACTAGTGAAAATGTAAGCGGCGGAGATTTCCAAGCGCTGTGTTTCGCAAAAGTAACAGAGATGCAGCATGCAGTAGCGTAGCAGGGTAGTAGGTGCAGGTTAGCAGCGGAGGTTTGCAGCAGGCTTTTCCGAGGTGAAAGGAAGGTTGAAGCTGTTTTCAACGTCGGGTGTTCGCCTCGCTCCCTCGGCTTTTCCGCGCCAAGGTTTGCTGTCCTCGTTGCTGTCATCTCTTTCGCCGCTTATTCCCGAAAACTCACCCCTCTGGTCGTCGTGCGAATGCCTAGTTCCACGCACACTGACTCCACGCACACCTTTCTCTCTCGTTTTCTCTCGCCTTTATCCACAATCGACGGCTCCTGATATCTCCTCCAGTAGTGTGTTCTCGGTGTGGTAAGGCGCCAAGAGCATACAAAAAAAATACTAAGAATAAGCAACTATATCTATCGCACGCAAGCAAGCCCTGGAGGATCCTGACGCTTCCCAGACGTTTCGCACCCCCGGACTCCCGCAATCCTTAGAGCTTTTTGTAGCGAGGAAGGAGCGACGCGATGACCACGTCACAATATATAAACTTTTATATTGATTTTTTAACCGAAGACGTGCAAATACTGATGCACAACAACAACAACAACAACAACGACGACGACGACGACGACGACGACGACGACGACGACAACAACAACAACAACGACGACGACGACGACAACGACGACAACGACAACAACAACGACGACGCCGATAAGAACGACGACGACATAGACGCCGGTGAGAACGACGACGAAGACGCCGGCGAGAACGACGATGATAATGGCGATGATAATGGCGACGAAGACGCCGACGATGAGCGCGACGAAGACGCCGACAATAATGAAGATTCCATCGCGGAAGGTTAGAATAGTTGCATGTACATATAATTGTATATAATTGTATAAAATTGTGATATATAATTTGATATAATAAAAAAGAAATAAAAGAACCAATTAGCGATATAAATTAGGTAGACGCTTCATTTACAGTTAATTGAATAAATATGCGTTTAATATATATACTCGTTGTCCTACTTATTAATTTCCCTGTATAAACTTAAAATTACGCAAAGAAATATCACCTAAAAATAAATTTTTTAATTAATATCGAGCATAACTAAGGTTCATTAATATTGTGCATGTCCAAACGCGTTTTTCTTATGTTACGCGGTAGAAATTGACGCGATGAGAAAAGTCACACACTCTCAATATATTTTTCATTAAATTTGACTTAAATTTTTATTCTTATAACAATGTATTTACAACACCTTATATACAACACGTATATATATGGATTTAATCAAATGTAATTGAAGCGTCTGTCTAATGTATCAATAATTGGTTCGTTTACCGTCGTTTGTTAATCGCTTGTTAATATATTGAGAATTTTTGTATTAAGCTTTTTTTATTTACAGTAGACTACGGGGGCGGAACTGTAAATGTTGCGCAAAAAAATAGTAGTAAACAGGACAGCACCAACAACGAGCGCAGCAACAGTGACGTCGATGACACCGTCAAGCGTCACAACGACAGCAGTGCTATTCCCGCCACATCCGACAGTGCTGCCGATGACGAGAGAAGCAAACAAATCAGTGAAAATAATAATTATAAAAATAAGTAATGAATCCAAGTAAGGTCATAAACAAGCAGAAATGGGTGTTAGAAAAAAATATATATAATTATCAAAAAGAATTAACTACTACATTAGTAACTTGTACAACAAACGTTTCCACTTTTTACTTGAGTCATCTTTAGTGTTTTAACAATATAAAAATAAAATAAATACGCTATGCTGGTAATGTAGATGGAGGTGTTTTAGAAATGCAGTTTTCTTGTGAGTGTAAAATTTCATCCTCGAGTCCTAGATGAGGTGATAGATCTGTCTACAAATGTTGAGTTGGAATACACTGATATATCGAATATTATATACAAAACACAAATTACTCACTGGTAAAGATCTACGGTCGCACATTGAACAAGACGGGAAGACAACCGGTTTATATATACATGGATCCCTACTCACTTAGAAAAGTCATATGATAAAGGCGTTACGTTCGAATTTTAGAAGATTTAATTTTGTCAAGTAGATTAAAATATATGCGTCATCTAATAAATCCGTGTCATTATTTAAATTTAAACCGTGAGATTGTTCTTTTATATGTATGGTCTCTGAGATTAACCTTTTATAACAATTTGATTCGTGATCTAAAATACAAGCGTTATCCCAATTAAAAGAGTGGTTGTAATCGATTCTATGTTTAGAGACTACAGAGAGTTGTGAGGAAGTTTTTGTAA
>NW_018022001.1:16417-17818 GCF_002006095.1 Pseudomyrmex gracilis
TAAGTTCCTGCATCTGGTTCCTACTGGCCCTTTTATACTCAAGTTGATTTTTTATCATTTGAACCCGAGGAAACCCCTCATAACCACGTAATTTTGATTATTTTATTAGGTCTATTAAGACATTTATATCCTATAATGACATCGTCTTTTTTAAAAACATTTACCAACTTTTCAAATATATTTTTAATATAAGGTAAAACAATTAGTTTTTTTTATCAGAAGGGCGGGTATCAAAGTTAAAAGATCCATTAAATTTTTTCGAGATAGAATTCTTAATTCTAGCTTTAATGTTAGTAAAAATAAAATCAAAAGGATAACCGTTATCGAGTAGTGTTGACAAGAAAATTAATATTTTTGTCGTGAAAGTCAGGGTGTGATAAAAGAAGTGCTCGGTCAATAAGGCTAAAAATTGTGCCTCTTTTGTGGCACAACGGGAAAAGTAAGAAAAAAGTCTTCCCGAAAAAGTTTTCTTATGAATCAAAAAGGTATCCACGGCTCCAAATATTCAAGATGATTACAAATTCAAATGTGAAGGCCAATCGGAGCAACAAACACGGGTGTACGTGTGTTGAAATCTATAAATTTATTGCAAAAATTGTACAAACGTTTCGACCGAGGATTCGGTCCTTATCAATGTGTATCTAATAAAACAAATCGAATAACAATCTTTTAAAAGGTATTACACAAAGCATTTTTTGAACACAATAATTTAATGATAGTAAAAATATTAAATACGTACAAATTGTTAAGGGTAATGTTCAATCAGTCACGACTACATGTTTGAAAAAATAAAAATTAAAAATTAAAAATTAAAAATTAAACCGTCAAAAGAAATGTCAATAGTAAAATTTGTCAAAAACATGACTAAACACAATCGTGGTCCAAGTAAGTCTGAGCAAATTGATATTCAAAATTTACACACAAACAACTCCACGCTATACATTCAAATTACCGATCAACGGTAAATAGCTAATATCTAACAATTCTGTATCGCTCTGCAAGTTCAACTAATTTTTTTGACTTTTAATATGAAGCATTTCAGATACGAGACGTTTATAATATGATAGCTCCATGTCCAGAATATCAATGTTGTCCCAGTCAAAATCATGTGAACAAGTGATTCTGTGCTCAGTAATAACAGAATTCTGCGTTGTGTTTCTTTTAATATGATTTTTATGTTCACGTATTCTGGTCTGCAACATTCTACGGGTTTGCCCAACATAAGATGCATCACAATCCTTACAATTAATCCTTTATATCACATTAGATTTTATCAAAGACGGAAGAGAATCTTTATGCACTTTAATCCATTTAGATAAATTACTAAAACCCGTAAAAGCCATCCTAGTATTGTTATTATGCGGTAAACAATAATTCATTCTCTCAGCTACGTTTTTTATG
>NW_018022001.1:19448-21743 GCF_002006095.1 Pseudomyrmex gracilis
GGACAGACGAAAAGACAACTCAAAACAAGGTTAAAAGAACATAAGAACAACATTACAAAAACTTCCTCACAACTCTCTGTAGTCTCTAAACATAGAATCGATTACAACCACTCTTTTAATTGGGATAACGCTTGTATTTTAGATCACGAATCAAATTGTTATAAAAGGTTAATCTCAGAGACCATACATATAAAAGAACAATCTCACGGTTTAAATTTAAATAATGACACGGATTTATTAGATGACGCATATATTTTAATCTACTTGACAAAATTAAATCTTCTAAAATTCGAACGTAACGCCTTTATCATATGACTTTTCTAAGTGAGTAGGGATCCATGTATATATAAACCGGTTGTCTTCCCGTCTTGTTCAATGTGCGACCGTAGATCTTTACCAGTGAGTAATTTGTGTTTTGTATATAATATTCGATATATCAGTGTATTCCAACTCAACATTTGTAGACAGATCTATCACCTCATCTAGGACTCGAGGATGAAATTTTACACTCACAAGAAAACTGCATTTCTAAAACACCTCCATCTACATTACCAGCATAGCGTATTTATTTTATTTTTATATTGTTAAAACACTAAAGATGACTCAAGTAAAAAGTGGAAACGTTTGTTGTACAAGTTACTAATGTAGTAGTTAATTCTTTTTGATAATTATATATATTTTTTTCTAACACCCATTTCTGCTTGTTTATGACCTTACTTGGATTCATTACTTATTTTTATAGTACGAGCGAGAATAATTTCTTTTTGATATAATAATTATACATTTATTTTATTACGGACAGAAAACGCGCGTAGATTTAAGAAATTCGGGGTAATAGGGAAAAAGGCAACATTTGAGATCCGCGAAATTCAGCCTGGTGCTGAAATAGTAGAATGGGTGAGGATGCATTTCGCGGAATTCACAGATACGCGACAAATTTATCGGAGTCGAATGATTACGTTAGGGTGTGGTTCGATTCCTCGACTTTGACCAACGTTGCAGCAGGTCTTTTTTTTTTCGTCCTGCGCGTGACTTGACTCACATACATATTTGGTCTTTCGTGAGTTTGGTTGCGCAAAGTAACGGAGGGATAGACATCGCTACGTCGTTTACGATACGCGTATGCACCGTCCACTCTTCATCGGGGAAAGGAGGCCGTCCTTTGGACGCGGAAGGAATCGAGAAACGCTCGATTCTTTCAATAACGAATAGCGACAACCTCTGTTTCCCTCGCTCACTCGTTGCCGCTCGGGTATACCTCAAACGAGGTAACGCCCGCACGGGCGAGCTACATGAGCGATGGAATGCAATGAAACGTTCAAACTCCTCTTTACAACGCCAATGGGCACAGGAGTTGCTAGAGAGAGCAGGCGTCACAATTCCGGAGGAGGGCTATGGTATGGAGAAATTGAGCGATTTCAACGGTACCCTGCCGGAGAGGGTTTAGCTATAAATGTTTACGCTTCGTCTATTTTCGCGAAAGGCGGAAAACCGTTGTACAATGGTGGTGCGTTGCTCGCCTTTTTCGGACGCAAATCCTTGCTACGTTTAAATATTCTTTATTGCGAGGGTTTGCGTCACTATTACCCGATTTTTAATTTAAGAGCGGCGGCGAGGAGCAGAGGATACTGCATTTCTTGCAACCTGCCTTATCGTCCCGAACGAAAAGTTTATCGATGCTCGCATAAATGTCCGCGTTGTCGCGGTGTGCCGTCGTGCAAAACAGAAGAAGTAGAATTAATTCGATGCAAGCAATGTAAGAGAATGTTTTACGGGCGCGAGTGTTTCGAGCGTCACCAAGCCAAAAAATCGTACGGAGACGGTCGCGTGAGCGTGTGCAGCGCCTTGCAAGTTTGTGACGATTGCGGGCGTTTGTACAGAACAGCGGATGCAGTGCACGAATGCGGTGTTGTATTTTGTAACATTTGCAGTTTGCGTCAAAATGTAAACCATCTTTGTTATAGTCGACCTCTTGCACGCGAGGATTTCACCAACAAAGGGAAAAACTCGCGCGTCGCATTCGTGTTCTACGATTTCGAGACCCGACAGGATGAGACGCTCGAAGGTACAGCGTCTGTGCAAATTCACGTGCCTACTCTGTAACGGTTCTACTTTTTCGTGAATGAGTGTTCCGTTCTTTTGAGTAAGTTTTATTGCTGCGGAGTAGCTCGTCGGATTCAAGGTAAAGGTAGAAACAGAGTGAACTCGGTGATTTAAAATAACAAAATAAAGAAGATTTATTCAATAAAAAAATATCAGAGAAATTATATGTACAAGAAAGAAATGAAAAGAATA
>NW_018022001.1:22298-27355 GCF_002006095.1 Pseudomyrmex gracilis
CGTCCACCACGAGCCGCCGCAGCCGCCCCACATATCTTAAAAAAACGACTAGAGGATGCATTTGAAATAGTCAAGATACATTTCGCGCAAACATTTCAACAACAGGCGCGACACTACAACTTACGGCGACGAGAATGGAAACCGGAGATAGGAGAGGAAGTGTGGAAACGGGTGTACCCGCTATCAAACAAAGCGCGAGATTTTAATGCAAAACTCGCGCCACGGTATATCGGGCCACTAAAAATTAAAAGATACATTTCACCAGTAATAGCGGATCTACAAGATAGACAAAACAAATGGCACCGACACGTGCACGTGAGAGACCTGAAAAGACTACGACCAGACGATCAAAACAACGACAAGGAAAGCGATAACGAAACAGAGACGGACGAGAACGAACCACGAGCAACATCAACAATACAGAACAAGAGCGGACATCAGAAAAACAACAACTCCCGGGCTATAAAAGCAGCGGGAAAAATCGTCTCAGCACCATTCGTCACAATGAGTGCCGAACAAGCTATCACGGAAAGATACTCCGAAATGCCAGACGAGACTCTCGAAACACTCTTCGAGAGCATAATCCACCTCGTGGATAAGCAAACAGCATCGCCGGAACCAAAACCGGCTAAAAACCGGCGCCAGGTCCTAAAAGATCTCTTCGGGGATTCAGACCTCGACGAGGACCTCGACGGGCCAAAATCAACGGCCCCCGCCAAGGCGATCCCTGAGACGGCGAGAAAAATTCGCCGACTGACGGCGCCGGACATCAACGCCCGCCGAGCAGCACCGGGGACGCGGATTCGGGCCACTGCCTGGCCATACCCAGCCCGGATTCAGGCACCCGCCACCACAGGCACGGCGAACATCATCACCGCCGCCCCTGCCGAGCCACCAGCTCCGTCCGGTACCAAGGTGGAGATCCAGCCGGGGAGATTCGTCGACGTGCCACACAAGGCCCGGCACGTCTGGCGAAAATTCAAGGCGGACTTGCACGATGGCCGATGGATCCTACGCTTCGGCGGCCAAGGACGCCTGAAGACGTGTAGGAACACGTCTTTCCCCTAAGGAGGAGCGGGATGTAACGATGCTAATCGTTACGGCCGGGACCGACCATCCGTCCCGGCCAAAAAAGCGGCGCTTAGCGCCAAATAATCTCTCCAAAATCAACGTATATCGAACATACGCTGAAAGCATGCGCACCGCCCGCGCCGCGCGCTACCCCGCGCCTACAAGTACCAGCTGGTACCGCGCCCGCACCGCGCGCCTCGCCGCGCCACGGAACTGACAGCGACAAACAAATAATCTGTTTTCCGCGCATATTTGTCAACCCCCGCTCCGATCCTCTCCGGGAAAATTCGGGTATAAAAGCCGGCCCGAAAACCGAAAAGATCAGATCTGCTCCGATCTCCGGATCCACCAGTAGCACTCAGGGAAGCTTCTTCTCGGTCGGGCAAACCGACAGTGACTATACGATCCGATCCGCTCCGGGGAATCTTTTAGATTCTCAGCCGGGTAAACCGGCATCCGCTCCGATCCTCTCCGGGGAATCTTGTATTCTCCACCGGGTAAACCGGCACTCGTTCCCGCTCCGCTCGGGGAATCTTCCGATTCTCCGCCGGGTAAACCGGCTTTCTTTCCTGCTCCGCTCGGGGAATCTTCCGATTCTCCGCCGGGAAAACCGGCTTCCTTTCGGTCAAAGAATAGCGTGCTCCCTGGCGAGCCGACTGACGCTTTCCGTTGGAGCCGCGCTAGGGGAACAAGCCGTAAGCCAAAGTAAGAAAAGCCAGCGTAGAAAGACCGGTCGCCGACTAAGTCTACTTTTCGGAATAAAAGTAACTTTTCGGCGTTGTAAATATTTTTCCTCGCACCGACAAAACTTCGTTTTGTAAAACGACTTTGTATAAACCTCTTTTATAGAAAAGAGATTCTTCCGTACGAACCAGATAAAAGCAGTCTCGAGCGCTACCGCGGAACTCACACGACCATAGACAAAAACAACCAACTCAGGTTCTCCAACGGCCTTGACCGAGTCGCGCCGTTTAAATCGCCGGCCGCAAGCGCATACTTGAGTTTATAAACAGCGAAAACGTGACTTTCTCACGCGCGATTCCGAGAATAACTGCCGAATAAGTTCTCCACAGTGTTATATTCTTTTCATTTCTTTCTTGTACATATAATTTCTCTGATATTTTTTTTATTGAATAAATCTTCTTTATTTTGTTATTTTAAATCACCGAGTTCACTCTGTTTCTACCTTTACCCTGAATCCGNCGAGCTACTCCGCAGCAATAAAACTTACTCAAAAGAACGGAACACTCATTCACGAAAAAGTAGAACCGTTACAACTCTTTGCGTCGCACAGCAGATTTGCGTCGTGTGTGCGGGCAAGAACGACATGACGCTACGTTGCCGGTGCTGCGGTGTGCGCAAATTCGTGTTCCGCGATGATCCGGTGAGGATATTTGTCGATTTTGTTACGAGAAGGACGAAATGTTTCAAGCAGATTATCTGCATCGCGCACAACGCCAAGGCGTTCGACGCGCAGTTCATCTTTCGTTACATCACGGAAAAACGTGTCAATTTGGATCCACGAGTAATATTAAACGGGACGAAGATCGTCGTATTAACGGCCGGGCGTACAAAATTTATTGACAATTTATCAACTATATGCCGATGCGTTTGTCAGTTTTGCCAAAGGCTTTCGATTTGCGGGATAGGGTAGAAAAGGGATATTTTCCGCATTTATTTAACACATTCGCGAATCAATCGTACGTCCGTTACCAGCCGTTGAATATTACTTGCCGGATAGTATGTCTAGCAAAGAACGCAAACGTTTTTTGTCGTGGCACGCGGAACAAATGCGCAAAAACGCAGTTTTTGACTTTCAACGCGAGATAGTTCGTTATTGTCGTAACGACGTTGATATCTTGCGGCGAGCGTGCATGGCCTTCCACAAGATATTTCTCGAACGCGGAAACGTATGTCCGTTCGAAGAATCCACAACCATCGCTTCCAAATGTATGCGCGTTTTCTGCAAAAACCTTTTACGTTAGAAAAAAATCGGCGTCATTCCTCGCGGCGGATATCGCCTCGCGGATGCGCAATCCCGCAAAGTTCTGCAGTGGCTAGTGTGGAAGAAGCGCGATCGCGGCCGCATCATTGTTCCCGCGAGTCACGGACGAGAACATCGTCTCGCGGAAGTCGGAGGCATTCCCGTCGATGGGTATTACGAGACGGCGAACGGTGAGCGTCACGTGTTGCAATACCACGGCTGCTTTTGGCACGGGTGTCCCGTGTGTTGTAAAACAGAACGCGACAAACGTCTCTGCACGGGGGAACGCGAAATGTACGACACGGTGAACTCGCAATACAAACGTACACTGACAACGTCATGGCGTCTTCGCAAACGAGGGTACATCGTAACGGAGAAATGGGAGTGCGCTTTTGATCGCGATATGCGGGAAAATCGCGAAATGCGAGCGTTTTTAGACCAACATCCGATGTTCGCGGCTGAACCGCTTTCACCGCGTGACGCGTTTTTCGGCGGTCGAACGGGAAACATCGCGATTCGGCGCAAAATTACGTGTACGGAGAAGATACGTTACGTAGACGTGTGTTCTCTATACCCTTACGTGTTGAAAACCGGCGCTTTCCCGATTGGACATCCGAAAATTCTTGTCAGAGAAAAAAAGTGCGCCTCGCTTATCAGGGCAATGCCCGGTGTCAATTTTTCTGCGGTCGAGGGGCTTGCGCGTTGTAGAGTGCTTCCCCGCGCAATCTCTTTTACTCTGTACTCTCGTACCGTGTGCAGGGCAAACTACTGTTTGTCTTGTGCCGCAGTTGCTGAAAAATCTTCTCGCAGATTCAGTGCTCGCACGAAAATCCGCACGATCGTGGATTTGAAGGCGTGTGGGTATCGTGTGAATTACGCAAAGCTGTGGAGAAAGGTTATCTCGTGACTGCAGTGAGCGAGATATGGCAATACAAGACGAACCGATACGAAGCTGATACGCGTCAGAAAAGATTATTTGCCAAATACATAAACTGTTTTCTCAAATTGAAGCAAGAGGCGAGCGGATGGCTGAGCAAATGCGTGGACGACCAATCTAAAGACCGATATCTTCGAGAATACGAAGCAGTCGAGGGTATCGCTCTAGATAAAGCAAACATTGCGCAAAATCCGGGTTTACGCTCGGTTGCAAAACTGTGCCTCAATTTGTTTTGGGGGAAATTTAGGCAAAAATCGAACTTGACAAGTACCGAAATGGTAAAGTCGCAGAAACGTCTCGTATCGCTATTGTCGAGCCCCGAACACGAAGTAACCGATATATTACCTGTGAATGACGAGGTAATATATGTTTCATGACAAATGCGGGACGAGGCGGTCGTACCCTCTCCGAGAACCAACGTGATAATAGCGGCGTACACGACGGCACAGGCGCGATTGAAATTATTATTAAATTGTACGAATATTTAGAACGTTTAGGCGAGCGCGTTCTTTATTACAATACAGATTCGTGTATTTATGTGAGCAGCAGAGAACCCGGCGAATACGAACTGCGTACGGGAAATTTCCTGGGCGATATGACGGACGAGCTCGAAGGCTACAGCCGTGGTAGTTACATCGAGTCGTTTGTCCGGTGCCCTGAAATTTTATGCGTACGTAGTTCGTACTCCGGACGGTGACGCGGGAGGTATGTAAAATCAAGGAAATAACTCTCAATTTCGCAACCTCCCGCATAATTACTTTCAATAACGTTAGGAAAACGTTACTGAGAAAAGAGAGAAAAAAAGAAAATGTGTCAATAAATCTGCATTTTAGAGCAATTCGTCGTACCGCGTTTCAAGAGGTTGTGACGCGGGACGAATCAAAAATCTGCTCGCCGGCAGATTTTTTTTGCTGAAGCGTAAATTTATCGACGAGCGATGCTTTGTTCCATACGCCTACTTAGAATAAGACTTTTTTCGGGTGATACTCTATTGACCACAGTACGATTCGACACCGCTCGATTCGACACAGATTTATTCGACACCAAATTATTCGACACCGTACG
>NW_018022001.1:28545-30113 GCF_002006095.1 Pseudomyrmex gracilis
AGATAGCGGACCAAAATGGCGGACAAAATTTTTAGCCGAAATTAATAGAAATTACTACTCTTAGCACTACCCAGGAACAACGGCGTGGACGTGGTAGTTTTTTGTTCTTTTTGGGGTGCTTTATTTACGTGAGTCCCCTTGCTTCTCACTATCGCGGTGCTTTATTTACGTGAGTTGCTTTGCCTCTCACTATCGGGGTGCTTTATTTACGTGAGTCCCCTTGCCTCTCACTATCGGGGTGCTTTATTTACGTGAGTCCCCTTGCCTCTCACTATCGGGGTGCTTTCTTTAGTTAATTTGTAACTTCAAACAGTTAATTCGCTAAGTAGTACACTTAGCGAATTAACTGTTCGAAATTCCGTCCATTTTCTTGAATGCATAGGTTGATACGCCTTCTGAATGATGTGACTGTTCTCAAAAGAATTTCTAGAGATATTGCGGCACAAGCAGTTTCAATACGTTCCTTCATATTCTCCTTGGTTGTTGGTTTTTCGCTATAGACAATGTTTTTCAGCATTTCCCACAGGAAAAAATCGGGAAAAGTTAAATTTGGCGAACGAGGAGGCCACGCGACTGCGCCCAATCTCCCAATCTACCTACCATTGTATCGGTTATTCAAATAATTTCTTACAATATTTGAATAATGTGCTGGCGCACCATCCAATTAAAGCCACATCCGTTCTCTGGTGAACAAATCAACGTCTTCCGATAGGTGCGGTAAATCGTCTCAAAGAAACTGCAAAACGTTTTGTCCGTTAACGTTTTCTTCAAAAAAATAAGGACCTATTAAATAGCCATTTACGATGCCACACCAGACCATTAAAGACCAACGATTTTGGAAATTAGTTGAACGAAACCAATAAGGATTTACATCGGACCAGTAATNACAATTATGTCTATTTACAGTTCCATTGCTACTGAAAGTTGCCTTATCCGAAAAGAGTACGTACCGGAAAAAGTTTTCATCTTGTTGGATCATTTGCAGAGCCCATTCACAAAAATTTACACGAAGTAAGTAATCATTAAAATTCAAGAGTTGTGTCAACGTTATGTGATATGCATGAAATTTTCTCGCCTCTAATATTCTCGCAACTGTTCGCTGAGGTATGCCAATTTTTCTTTCGATTTGACAAGTGCTAATATGACGATCGAGATAAATTTTCGCTAAAATGGTTATAACACGATTATCATTAACATCATATTCATGATGTTGTGATCGGCGAACCATAGACCCATTACTTGCTCTCTGCGTAAAAGTTTTACTGGTTACCCTAATTAGATGCCTTCTATCAGGATAACGTTGAGCATACAGACGTTCAGCTCTCAAAAAATTATTCCTACATTCCCCCAATATTTTGATCATGTCCACGATTTCGTTTGGTGGGTAAGCTGTCATATTAAAGATAAGAAATTACATGAGTTCTAAAAGTGATTTCTCAATAGATACAAATAAGCGGAGATATCGTTGCTATTTAAGCATTCACGTCTGCTTTATGATTGCAGGATGATAGTCATGGTCATAGCAACTTAGCGGAAGAGCTACATACGAACTAGTCGCGCATAACTAT
>NW_018022002.1:0-1525 GCF_002006095.1 Pseudomyrmex gracilis
CGAAAGACATACAGACGTTCATTGGTCTGGCAGGATACTACAGAAAGTTTATCGACCAATTCTCAAAGATAGCAAAACCGTTGACACGATTGTTGCAGAAAGAAGAAGCGTTCGTGTGGGGGCACGAGCAACAGCAAGCGTTCGAAAATTTGAAAGAAAAGTTAATTAGTGCCCCATTGCTCGCGTATCCGGACTTCGACAAGGAGTTTATCGTGACAACCGACGCGTCGGGTTACGCGGTCGGCGCGGTGCTATCGCAAGGTGTGGTAGGTCAGGATCGGCCGGTGGCATACGCGAGCCGAGTATTGAATAAAGCCGAGCGAAACTACAGCACGACAGAAAAAGAGTTACTCGCGATTGTGTGGACAGTAAAGCATTTCAGGCCTTATTTATACGGAACGAAGTTCACGATTATCACCGATCATAAGGCACTGGTGTGGCTTTTTAACGTGAAAGACCCAGGATCGCGGCTCGTGCGATGGCGGTTAAAATTGGAAGAGTATGACTACGAGATCATGCATAAAAAAGGGAAAACGAATACCAACGTGGACGCGCTGAGCAGAGCTCCCGCGGAAGCATGCACGTGCGAAGCGAAGGAGAGAGAGAAAACAGAAGAAGAGAAGAGCGAGAGGCAAGAGCTAACCGAAGAGGAAAAGAGACAGATACTATACGAGTATCATGATTTACCGGTGGGCGCACACCAAGGAATAGCACGTACAATAAAAAGAATAAGAATGAAGTACGACTGGCCTGAGCTGACAAGCGATGTGGAGAATTATATTTCGAAATGCGAGTCCTGCCAGAAGAATAAGTTGTCGCGAAAAATAAAAGTACCGCTAGTANTTACGGATACGCCGAAAAAGCCTTTCGAAAAATGCGCGCTTGATATTGTCAGACCATTACCGGTGACAAATAGCGGAAATAAATATCTGCTGACGTTTCAAGACAGTCTCACNAAGTTTAGTAAGGCGATACCCGTTCCGAATCAAGAATCCGTTACGGTAGCAAAAGAGTTCGCGACGAAGATTGTGTGTGAGCACGGGATTCCGGAAACGATTTTAACAGATCGAGGAACGAATTTTGTAAGCGAACTATTTAAAAATGTTTGCAAGCTACTGCGAATAAATAAAATATAAACGACAGCCTATCATCCGGAAAGTAACGGAGCATTGGAGCGATCGCATAGAACGTTAGCCGAATATGTACGTCACTACATAAACGAGGACCAGACAGACTGGGACGAGTGGGTGCCGTACGCAATGTTCGCGTACAACACGACACCACACACGGCAACGGGGTTTACGCCTTTCGAGTTAGTATACGGGAGGTGCGCGGAATTACCGACCGCTTTAACGAAAACCCCGTCTACACAATATAATTTGGAAAACTACGCGCAGGAATTAAAAGAAAGATTGCGAGCGACAAATCAAGTGGCGCGGGAAAAGCTCAAGGAAGAAAAGGAAAAAGCGAAACGTTACTATGATAAAAAGACAAAGCAAGCAGCGTTTAGCGTAGGAGAAAAAGT
>NW_018022002.1:3636-17740 GCF_002006095.1 Pseudomyrmex gracilis
GACCGGTGGGCCTGCTGAATCAGCGCGATCGATTACTATAAATCGATCGCGTGGATGAAGCAGAGGAGAGACTGTGTTAGGACTGCTAGCTCACTGTGTGGCTCCGCAAGCCGGAGAGTTTACCGCAGTGAGACAGAGCCGTGTAAAGAACGTTGTAAAGATCAGGAGCAATAAAGGATATTGTAATAAGTTCGAGCAAAGAACTTCTTCTTCACCACCCGATCTTCCTCGACATTCAACAAGTCATTAAGGATACTTTTCTTTTTTTTTAATACGTACATATTGGCCAAGAGTGGATTTCTATTTTTTCTTTTTTATTTATGCTTCTTATAGTTTTCATTTTTCTTAATATTTGTTTATGGTTTTAATTGTTGTTTATTTAATTGAAGCGTTTTTTAAATTAATAATTGCGAGAATGGGGACGAACGGCGAAAAACAATAAACAGTGGCCAGCGCGAGGCATAGCCGCTTGCGCTGGCCGCATACGCTATAGCTACATAGAAAGAAAGACACAGCAGATATATCTTTGTTCTCTGCGACCGCCCAAAAACGGCCAAAGCGTCGAGCGCACACGTACACAGCTGTTTGCCTGTGTGTGCGTATCTCCTCGACTTGCTGTAAGGAAGCTAAAACTGTGACTACTGGGCGTCGTGAATTTATTCCAAAAGAAGTGGCGTGTGTCGCGGTAGACCGACCGATTTTCTGGATCTTGATCTCTGTTCTCGTTTATCGAATTACCACAAAAATCAAAACGATGCAACAATTGGCTTACCCAAATTTATCACGGTATCGAATGGTTTGACGTAAAACCAATCTCAAATATCTCACGAGATATCTTCGAGAAATCACTAAATACGCTCCCGTTATCTACACCAGAGGCAAAGAAAAAATGGATTCCTTAGAAAAGCTTCTGTCTAAAAACATATATAATCTGGAAGGTGTCTCTCCGTCGTTCAGATCCATCTCGAAAAGCGAAGAGAACATATTACAGTGTTCGTATCCCGGAATTCGCTCATCTGACATAGTTGCGCTCTACGTAACGCTTTTCGGTTAAAAAAAACGCTGGTTAAACTTAAACAGCGTTGTACTTAAAGAAGAATAACATCTTGATAGCGACTTCATCAGCAATGAAATCAGCATGATACAATCTGCCGACATCAAAACGGAAGAGGAAGGGAAAGAGCAACTAACAGAAGATACGCGCAGTGAAGCCGATTGCCCACCGAAAACCTCCTGCCTAAACAACGTTGCTGTACAAACAGAGGTACAAGAGGAATACACGCAATTCATTCCGCATTCTCACGACTATCTGTATCAAAATAATGAATACAAAAGAAATATTGCAAACCTTGCAACAACTGCAAATATCTGGACACATGGGGGTTTATCCAGCCGAAAAATTGCCCGGGGTGTGGACAGCAATCGTCGCTACCACAGACAATCATAATCAACCAGGAACTCGCTGGGTTGCCTTCTTCCACGATGGAAACAGACACGCCACCTACTTCGACAGCTATGGAATACCGCCGTCAAATTCCCGCTTCCTTCTACGACTTCGAAGAAACTCCGAAACGCACACATGGAACACGACTCAACTTCAAGGATATTTCTCGCAAACGTGCGGGCATTATTGCTGTATGTTTCTCTATTTTATGGCTTACGGGTATTGCCTTCCCCAATTTTTACAACTGTTTTTCGGAAATTTCGACACGAACGACAAATTAATTGTATGTGTATTTCGTAAAATATTCTACAACATTCAACAATGTACAAACCCGCTTTCCTGAACACTATATTCAATACTGTACTTGTAAAACAAAAACAAATAATCAACTGTAATCTTGTATTTTCTTTTATATATTTAAAATATATCTAAGTTTATATCGAATAAGTGTACTATGTTGTTTTCTGTTATTCTTCCCAAAAAACCTATACTCCTCACAGTTTTATAAACATTTTATTTTACATTGAATATCCATTTATCGAAAATCTCTCGTAGAATTTTCTCGAAGTTTTTCTCGCAAACAAGTACGCGCAGGTCGCAAGTCATAAATTATGTCTTTCATCTTCAAAAACCTTATTCTCTTTTGTATGGCATGCTCTTGTCAACCCCCCTCGAACAAGAACATGCAGATTTAACGGACGCTTTGTCGCGAGTCATAAACCATTTTTTGTCTTGAACAAAAATTGTTTTCTTTTGCTTATCGGCACGTACTTGTCAACTCGCACGTACAAGGTCGCGCAGATAAAAATCGTTCAGAAAAAAAATCCGCAACGGACACATAAAGTTATTTTTTCTATTACATCAAAACCTTGACTTTCTAGTCACAGTCTTGCGACGCCTACTTCTATTTTGATTTCTATTTTGCCTAGACGCCCTCAATTCTGCTCCACGCTCAGTAAACGCTATATTATACCAGACGCTCATTGTTCTTTTCTTGGGGGCCCTACCAGCCCTATCAACTACCTCGGACTTTGCTTATTGGGAGCCATATTGTACTAGACGCTGATTGTTCCTTCTCGGGACCGATGCCACCTCCGCTCTTACACTTCCTCCCTTAACCAACTTGCTTTCATTCACGTTTGAACGTACGAGGCAGCAACATCGGAGCGGCACCAACAGCATTACCAGTTACTTCAAAACGGATTTGTCAATAAATATATACTCTTTAATTAAAGAATTCTTCCACTAAAACATTCTCAAATTTTTCTCTCCTCCTTGCTCAAATTCCTCAACAAAAAAATTTCAAATACACAGTTTTAAACAATTATAAAAAATTTATAAAGAATTTATAAAAAACTTTTTGAGGTCTTAAATCATGTCACATTTCTATCTCCTCTAGTGGGCGTGGCCAATCACCCCCAAGGAAAGGAAGAAACCACTCTGGTGGGGCAATAGCGCCAGTTGGGGTGGGGGGAAGGCCGGTGGAGGGGCTTTGTTTTGACGCGCCATAAGTGCCCACATACTACTTATTACCTTTTTATTAGGAATTGAAAGTAATTTGTAGCGTTTTTTTAATGGAAAAAAATTATTTATTTTAAATGAAAATAAAAGAATACATTAATTAAAGTATTGCCCATTGCTTTCTACTACTTTTGACCATCTTTCGGGAAGGAAACAAATACCATCGAAAGAACGCTTCGTCTTTAGATGCAATCCACGAATCGACTCATTTTTGACAATCTTTGTAAGAAGCGAACTTTTGCTCAGACAGGCTATGAGCCATTGAACAAAACAAATGGTACTCAGAAGGAGCAACATCTGGAGAATACGGCGGGTGCGGTAAGATTTCCCATTTAAGTGTTTCCAGGTATGTTTGTACCGGTTTTGCAACGTGCGGACGAGCATTGTCGTGCAGCAAAATGACTTTGTCGTGTCTTTTAGAGTATTCCGGCCGTTTTTCTTTCAATGCACGGCTCAAGCGCATCAATTGTAGTCGGTAGCGATCCCCAGTTATGGTTTTATTCGGTTTCAGCAGTTCATAATAAATCACACTCCTCTGATCCCACCAAATACAAAACAGGAACGTGGACCCATTATTATTCGGCTTTGCCACTGATGTTGATGGTTGGCCGGGCTTAATCCATGACTTTCTGCGCTTCGGATTGTCGTAATAAATCCATTTTTCATCACCGGTGACAATTCGATGCAAAAAACCTTTTCTTTTTTCCCGTTGAAGCAGCAGTTCACACGTCAAAAAACGCCTCTCATTGTGGCTTGGTTTCAATTCATATGGGACCCAATGTCCTTTTTTCTGGATCATGCCCAAACTTTTAAGACGTTTTCCTACCGTTGATAAGTCAACTCCTAATGATGTAGACAATTCTTGAAGTGTTTGACATGAGTCTTCATTGAGCAATGTCTCCAAATCATTATCTTCAAATCTTTTCGGTGGGCCAGATCGCTCCTTGTCATCCAAGTCAAAATCATCAGCTTTAAAACGTGCAAACCACTTCCGACACGTTTGCTCAGCTAGAGCATGTTTACCATACATTTCCACTAAAATACGATAAGTTTCAGCAGTATTTTTGTTTATATTAAAGTAATGAAGTAAAACTCCCCGCAAAAACACTTTATTCGGCACAAATTTTGACATATTCAATAAATTATAAAGTGTTGTTGCGATTAAAAAAAAAGTTATGTAAAGCAAATGACGTTTAATGACAGCTGTTTCACGATGAATACATTATTGTAGGTAACAACAAAAAATACTGTATTACCTACGCCATCTCTTGTAAACCGCTACGAATTAATTCCAACACCTACTAATTATTTTATTGTTTTGTTTTACAAAATAATCGCTATCTCTTGTTTGTAAACTTGAACAATACTTTGATGTGAGAAATAAAAACTAAAAATCGCGACAAACAAATTCCTTGGTTACTAGTCACTTCTTTGTTACGAAGAAGAAGTATAAATTATTGAGAGCGCCGCGTTTGCGCGCAACTTTATTGCAACGAATGCTTTACTAATTGACGCTATACTTTTGTTTTCTACAAAATCCTTAAAAAAATAATATATAATAAATCTATAAAATCTATAAAAAGAATTATATATAAAAAAATAAATAGCGCTAAGTGAGAAATCATATATGTTAAACAATAGTAATAAAGTATTCATTGCAATGAAGTTGCATGCAAAGATCGCTTTTGAAAACTACTTTTTCTTTGTAACTAAGGAGTAGCTAACCAAGAAATTTAGTAATACTTTGATGCCAATATATTCCAAAGCTTTTTGGTATCATTACAACTAATTTCTGATAACAAATATATATTACTAAATAATAATAACAAAAAAATTATTTATCAAATTTCTATACCATCTTTTCCTAGATATTGTGGATTAATCCGAATTAGATTTGTAAAAAACTCTGCTGATATAACAAACGATGAAATAAATTATATATAGGCTAAAAGAGAAACAAAAATTAAAATAAATAGATCAAAATCCATAAAGAATAATGATATTTACACTCATTGATGTAGTATATAATTCTATTACCAGTATCTCATCGATTATGAAATGTTACATCTGTGAAAAACAAATAATTTTAATAACTTAAAATAAAAAAACATAAATGCAGTAAAATTTGGTCTTTTGTATACATGTTAGGATAAGGTTATTCGAGAGCTTACTTTATTTGTCATATAAACTACCTATTAAAAACTGGCAAGTAAGATCAGAAAATGACAAACATATATTTCACCAAAGGAAAGTAAATATTTAAAAAAATTTTAAAATCAAAATGAGTATTATTGTTGATGTATGTAAATCTAGATTTGGAAATACTAGTGACGGCAACACTAGCTGAGCCGAAGATTTTTTCAGATCATAATTTCTTATCTAAAATAAGAGGAGGTAACGCTCACCTAATATATTGATTCAAAGTTATTTTAGAAACTATAAAGAAATTACTCTGTACTAACTATAGCGTTAGTTTGGAAACTATATAGATGTACAATCATTTTATAAGCTTTAATATTTAAAAACCATATCTAAGGTTTCAAAATTAACACGCAGAAATTTGTTGTATATGCTATGAGTACAGCAAAACCGTATGTCCAATTATATATTTTTTTTATAAAGGGAAATGCGTTATGCACCCTCGCCCCGTGGGAATTTAAAGAGTGTGGGACTCGCACCCACTAAAACCCCTCAATGGCCTCCACCCGACTTTGTGAGGGAGCCTGTGGCAGCCGCAAGGCTATGTTTTCACCAGGCCCCCCCAAGTCCCAAGCGTGTCCCCAAAGAAAAACGCTCCCACTCATCGTTGCCTTTGGGGTTGCGGCAAGAAGAGGGGACCATAGACCTGCTCAGGCCGCCCCTCCCTAGGGACTTTTACAATGGCGTGGCAAGTTCTCCAACTTGCCACTCCAAGTCCCTGTCCCCCGTGACCAAAGTCAGGGAGAGTTAATACACTATATGCGCATCCCCTATCCGCGACCTACTTGCTCGACTTGAAGGACTTAGGTTCCGGCTTTATCCTGCCTGCTGGTGGGGAGGACGAGTCTTCCTTCTCTGCCGCTTGGGGGAAGGCTCCTTAGTAGAGCCTCCCCCCGATCCTGGCGCCTTTTGCGCCGCTTTTTCGGACGGGCAGGATCCGGCGATCTTGCAGTTCCTGACCCCAACCATACTTTGCTTTGGAAAAGGAGAAAGCGCCGTACAGGCCTCCTCCTCTTTTCCCCGGAAGGATCAAAAGCTTCCTTTTTTGGGGCCGAGGCCACAATGGCCTCCCCCCGTTCACCCGCGGCGGGCTCTGTTGCCTCCGCGCGCCCCGAGGAGGTGGATGGGAGAGATGGATCCTCTCATCCCTCACCCTTCTCAGGCCACAACAGGGCCATGCCCTTTTCCGGAGAGAGGAGATAGACCCCCTCTCCATCTTCCTCCCATCCGGAGGAGTCCCCATTAGGCCCGACACCGCAGGCCCTCCGTTTTCTCCTCTTCTTCTTTGAGGAGGAGGCAAAGCTCGTCCTCTCCCCGCCTTTCTTGCCATCGGATAGCAGCAGAGGCGACGGCGCCCCGCCTGGCGGCTGTATTTCTCCTAGGAATGGAGGCGCCATTTGCGCCGCTTATCCGATGATTCGATAGCTGCCCCCGGCTCACACACAGGGTGCACTTGGAGACAGTCTTACAGATGATGGCGAGATGGCCACCCTCCCCGCAACGGTAGCACGCTGTGCTCCGGTCTTTGCCGGAGCACATGCGCACGACGTGCCCGTATTCGAGGCACCGGTAGCACTGCATACGCCGTGCCTTCAGTGTCTCAACAGGGAAGTCAAACCATCCCACGCCGATTCTCTTCGCTCCCACCACCCTCCGGGCCGCCCGCAGGGGCACACGGGCCCACAGGGAGTTCCGTACCCGGTGGAGGAGGAGCGCACCAGCCCTATCCGGACTCCTTCAAGCTAGCAATCTCCAGCCGCTGCCAAGGCGGCGGCTATTCCTGCGCAGTGAGGGGGGCACCACGTTCCTTACACGCATTTTGGCGTGCTTCACGGGACGGGTAAACTGCACTTCTTTCTCGCCCTGGAACACCTTCGACGCCCTTTCTGCAAGGGCGTCGGTCTTAGCGGCCTCCCCAGGTTTAGGTACCTAGAGAAGCATTCCTCCGTTCGCCGCCCTCTTAATCCGAAGGCTAGAAATTCCGACCTCCTTGAGGTTGACAGCGTCAGCCGCTCTCTTCAAGGCGTCGGCATAACTGCCGCCCTCCTCCACCGTGAGGAGGACGGCAGCCCCACTTGGGAGCCGACCAAGGTTTTCTCTCTGCGCTCTCTCGGAGCGCTCACGCGCGCCCACGGGAGCGGGAGGGCGTCGTCTCTTATCAGAGAGGGGAAGATCTCTCCCCTTTTCCCGCGCCTTGCGTCCTACCACCATCGCCCAAATGGACGAGGCGCGCTTGGTGGCAGAACCGCCAAGAGCCAGAGAGGCGAACTCTCTCCTAACAACAAAGAATATCCGCCCCTTTAACTCCTTTCTTATTTTATCCGCCAACAGGCGGACACATTGCTTCTCTGGGAAGTCCAGAAGAGCACTAGCTCTTAGGGGCTCGGCAACTCCTTCCTCCGTTTGGACCCCCCGGAAGTCCCTCTCTGGCGGCACAATAGGCCCCCGAATGGTCGGGGCCGGTGCCGCGGCCGACACCCGCGGGCCCAGGGCTTACCCACTTGAGTCCCGCAGTCGGCCGACTGGCGTCTGGACGACCCCGCCAAAAAGAATCCTTTGGCGTAGGCGTCGTCTAGCATTTCCTGTACTTTCTTGTACCGGGAAACTTTTTATACGGGCCGCCTCTTTGCTAAGCCGGAGCTTTTCCTCAATGGTCCTGACGCGCTCTTTCATAAGCGCGTCAGACCCGCCCTGCTCCGGCCTCACCGACTCCCCGGGATGAAAGGAGAGGGCAACTATGCCCTCTGCGAGTTCCTTCATTGTGGCCGCCACGTTCTTCAAGATCTTCACGTACCTCCCGAGGAGGTTCTTGGACGTGGTGGCCACCTTCACTACCGCCTCCGCGGCTGAGTGGGTCTTTTGGACCATCTCAGCTGCGGAGGAGACCGAGAGGCTGGAGGACCTTAACTTAACGGTGTCTCTCCAACACCGGTCCTCCAGCTCAAGTACTGCCTCCGCCCGCTTTGCAGCCAGGAAACGTTCCTCGGCTGCGACGAGCTCGAGAAATTCGCCGGCAGTCGGCGGTCGACCCCTTTCCCCAGTACTCCTACTAGTACTGGGGGCTGACGCGAAGGTGTCCTCCTGCATCTCCATAACATCTGAGTTCTCAGATGGCGGTAAGGACCCGGACACGCTGGTATATTGAAGGGAGCGGGAGCGCTCCCTCACCGGTTTCTTCTTTTGATCTCCTCTAGGGGCGACGTCCCCAGCGTCCACCCTCGTCAGAGAGACCTGCGCCCCGAACATCCTCCTTGCTCCTAGCGGAAGGACATCCAAGCGCTTCTTTGCAGTAGCTGATTCCGCCACTGCTTCTGCGGTGCAGGCAGTGAGTAGCCCATGACGCGATGACGACATGGGGGTGCCTGGAACGGTAACACCTCCACGCCGGGCCCTAAGTGTCCGATCACTCTGAGCCGGTAAGTCCAATTCTTTTTCTGAACTCATTATCCATGTTTGTCAGAAAGGTGGTTAATTTTGGAGTTTTCCTTCTCCTAGGCCGGCTGCCCACACAGGGCTAACAAGCCCGACCTGCCCGGGTGTACTCTTCGTCTGACCGCTCCCCGTAGACCTGTCCGGCAAAAGTGATCCTGCCAGGAACCGAAGTTCCCACCGGCATAGCTCCACGGATCAACACGGCACTCAAGCCCCACCACGACAAGGTGACACACCCTTGGAGGGGAAAAAGTGATACAGGCTTCATCTCCATCTATAGACAGAGGCCTCCATCCCGATGTCTCCCTCTATTTTCCTACGCCGAGAGGAGACCCTAACATACTTCATACTACTTCAATCCTCGGAACACGTTTCCAGTGATATGGTAGGCGCACGCGTGCTGCATCATGGTAGTTTATAGTAAAGCGATGCAGTGCTCTCACTCAGCGGACGCCTGTATTGATAACCAGACCGCCCATGTCCCGTGCGTCACTCGACGTGTGCCCCCGACACCACCGTGCGCTTCCTGCGCGGTGTCCTCGGCACACGGCGAGACCTCCACCTCCCAGCGAGGTAAGAGATAGAGGGTCAGCGATCCCGGGCGCCTCCGGTGGCTCCTCCAAACCACCGGCGCGACCGGAAACGGCAACAACACAGGAGTATGCAAGCCCAAACCACCGATCAAACCACGCTAGAAGTTCGGAAACATTTCGCTATGCTGCAAGATGTTTCCGGCAGCGGACCGTTCTCCGAATGTTTATACAGGGTAAGACGGATCCCTGTAGTGGTCACAATATCCTTCCAGACCGGTCTTTCCGGTTCTCGTGACCTCTACCCGTGCCCCTGTTTCCGAGTTTTTATACAAGGAGAACCAGACCCCTGTTAGAGAATGTGTGGCATCGTGTTCATCCCGCATGTTTGGGTGGGAGAACAAGTGCCTATCCACTCTTCTGTATGTCCAATTATATCTATAGTATCCAATGATATTCACAATAATGCATAAAATTTCAATTGATAGTCCAATAGTGATAAAAAAATGCTATTTTGCCTATAGGACTGCTTCCAGAAAAAGCAGCTAAAGCTAGAAATAACCACTTTTGTACTCTAGAAAATGTTATAGAAAAGTGTGTAATATGGACATTATTAATAGGTACAAGTTAAGAAAAAGCAAAGAAATACTTTTTGACAAGGCATTTTTTTGCCGTTACTTCAGAAGAGTGCATTATTATGACATCCATTTTAAGCATCTTTTGCAGTAACGGCAAACAAATATATAATGATTATAACGTAAAGAAAAAAGAAACGAAAAAATTTTGATTGAAAAACACATACGTACAAACGGCTTTTTTAGAGCCATTATGTATAAATCTGATCGAGCAATCCCATCTCCTCGTGGTACATTGGATAGAACAAATATCGGCGGTATATCTATTGTGAAGCTTCATATCTTGGAAATGTTTTACGCAAAAGATACAAGTAGCTAGTATTGAAAACGTCTTAACAAAAGCTACAAGAATATGCCACAAAAAAGTGGGTTCCGTTTTGTAAAAAGACAATGATCATTTGACTTGGCTTTGAAACGATCATTTAAAGTCAAATCTATATTTTTATCATCTGTCTTTCTTAATATCTTACAACTTTTGTCTAAAACATTTTTCCATATCTACAGCTATTTCCGAGGAATTGAGTCATACTTTAGAGACACTCTGTATATTCTTTAAAACTTGATTAAGTGCTTAATTATTGTATAAAATAATAAATTATATCAATTTTATATGATTCAAAGACAAAAATAATTTTGACCAGCTTGTGAATGTAAATATCCCACTGCGCGTCGTTATTTTCACGTTGTCAATGAATCAGAAGATTTGCATAACGCTCATGAGCTATCTAACCAGAGATAATATTGCTCAAGAGTGTAATATTTCTACAAATCACACTTTCTGTCGTGTTACGTCCTGGGGACTTTACGGTCTCCTTTTCCTTGCGACGCGACGCGCCAACGCAGAGCAAACCCTTTTTTTGTAGATAATAAAAAGCAATAAATAACTCGAACGGGTCTTTTATCGTTTGAAAACTTAGACTCCAGACGATAAGAAAGCAAACGGAAATCATATTGGGGCCCAAAAAAATAAACCGCGCTTAGTAAAACTCGGAAGTTTGCTATAACTAGCAAAAAAAATTTATTGTTTAAACACTTCGAGCAGTTTTCCAAACAAACCTGAATATCTCCGGGTCATGAAAACCACCGCTTATAAAAATTAGAGCGGGCGGCGCAAATAGAAACTTCGGCGCCAAGAGCAATTTTACTATAAGCAAATAGCAAAGATCTATGTGGCGTGATAAAAAAAAAACAATACTCTCTTTTTTCCTTTCTCCGAAAGATCAGACGAGCCGACCAAGGCAAGAAATTGTCGCCGATTGGCGATCACACAAAGTTTACCCGACGACTAAGTAACAAATAGAAACGAGCGAGGCCCAACCGGGTTTTCCGATTGGAAGAAACTCGGTGAGCACTCGCTTACTCAAAAAATTATATAAGACGGGACTCTTGGGGCTAGAGTCAGCAAAACTGCTGATTTCCCCGGGAGTGCCGCAGCGAATTCACGACGAGTGAGTTTGAGTGCGCATAAAAAAGTTAAGTGTACAAAAAGAACAAGCCGACCGGGCCATCCACGCCAGCTCCAGCCGCACCGATTCGAAGCAACCCGCCGCCGATCATCCAGCAGCTAAGCCGCACGGGGCTACGAGATCCAACAGCATCCAACCGAGATCTCATTCAAATAGTAAGTCCACATCATTATATATATACATACGGAGGTTCCACTTTTTGCGTACTTACCTCCCGACTTTGCGACTGATTTGCGGAGAAATCGAGAAAGCGGTCAAAATAAACAAATACATAGACGCACTCAGAAATTCGGTTTAATCGGAAGGGCTACTCGCGGTATATAGCCGTTTCGGGTGGCATCCGAACATTTCGAAAGAGCTACTCACGGTGCATAGCCGTTTCGGGTGGCATCCGAATTTTTCAAAAGAGCTACTCACGGTGCATAGCCGTTTCGGGTGGCATTCGAATTTTTCGGAAGAGCTACTCACGGTGCATAGCCGTTCCGGGTGGCATTCGAATTTTTCGGAAGAGCTACTCACTGTGCATAGCCGTTCCAGGTGGCATTCGAATTTTTTGGAAGAGCTACTCACGGTGCATAGCCGTTCCGGGTGGCATACGAATTTTGTTTTTTTTCTTTTTTCAATCTTCCCTAAAACAGCAAAAATAAACAAGCTCAACATCTCCAAAAATGGTCGCAAAGCCTAGAAAATACAATAGCATAATTGCACAAAATCATTTAAATGGAACCCCGGAGAGGAGCGTCACGAGCGGGAGTAA
Organism: Pseudomyrmex gracilis; assembly: GCF_002006095.1. Lineage (NCBI taxonomy): Eukaryota > Metazoa > Arthropoda > Insecta > Hymenoptera > Formicidae > Pseudomyrmex > Pseudomyrmex gracilis. The sequence goes on from NW_018022002.1 coordinate 15,621, forward strand.
AGGGGGCCGACGCCGCCGGCGCAACCAGAGATTGCGACGCGTGGCTGCCCTTGCTCTAATCGAGCCGAAGCCGATCAGGCACACGACCGTCACCCCTCCTCAGACAATAGAGAATGATTCCGAAAATAATAGTAACAGCAAGGATGATACGAAAGCACACGTAAACACCTCTCACGCACAAAATAATAATAATAATAACACACCCATAGAATCTCACGCAACCACACACGACATACATACAGACACACACAACGACGACGATTCGTGGTATCAATCCTCCTCTTACTTTCCTGTAAGCCCCGATCCTCCCGCAAACAATCCACCGCCTTCACCTCCTCGCTCTCTCTCTCCAACGCAATCCGAACCCGCCTGTCCCGCAAAAAATCTCACGGATGTGCAATCCGCGCCGACTCCTCCACTCCCTCCTCGCTCTCCTTCCCCTCTACCTTCCACATCCGGACAAGAACCCGCGGACGATGAATCTTCCGATTCCTCTCGTCCGACCACCTTACCGCTTGACCCTAAATTCCAACATTTCCTCAAATTAGCCTCCGCTTACCGAAAAGCAAATTCCAAGAAATTACCTTTTGTAATCGATCCTCTAAGAATTGATCCTTTTGACCTCTTTCACTTAATATCCACCATTCCATCCAGAAAACTCCTGCCTGTCAAATTTCCGTATCTAGATGACATCCGCTTAGTCTCAGTCCATCATTTTTATTCTATATTTCCTCCTAGTTCTGCTAAACTTCATGAGATAATAGAAATCAATTTAGAATAATGATTTCTATTACCATACCACGAATCGGCGCCACACACATGCACCCGACACACTCACATTTGTAATATCCCGCCGGAGACCCCTCACACACACTCTCGCGACACGCATACATAGATAGATATATATATTGTGACGTTTTTCTCTGATGTTACGAAATTTCCGCGTCGTCCCGCCCGAAACGGAAAGATACGAGATCGGGACACGGATGGAAGTCCGCGAGACAGGAAACGTCTAGATCAGCAGGAGAGAAAAGGGTGATAAACCGAGCATACCACTGAGCCGAACCGACGAATTCTTAGATATAATTTTGGGCGCCAGACGCGTACTCGCGTCAAAATATGCGTCGCTCAACACAATGGGCCGACTAGCTTTATTTGAAACGGAGAGAGGGTGGGTCGGATGATAAATAAACACGGCTGTCCCGAGCGAATCTCGGATTAGGTTCGCAATCAACCACACTGCAGATAGACAAGGAGACATAAACAATTTATTATAACACCGCGGAATCAGAAACAACTTAGCGAAAGTACCAAAAAAAAATACAAAATAAAGTTCACCTCTGTGATACGGCGAGATCGCGTTGTCGCGGCGGTAATAATTACAAAAGAAAGTAAAGTGAAAGAAAATACAGAAATATAGGAACAATTAACAAGACACTTTTAACAGACGTGAATTATCGCAAGACCAATTTCGGATATCGACTCGTGATATCAAATACGTTACGTCGTCGCGCTGACTTCACCTACGCTATACACTACTAGGCAGGATTAGAAACAAGGAAACAAGCGTTTGACTCAAAATCTTTCTTAAGTCGGAAGCGGCGGAATTGATTAATCTAGCCAACTCACGCGCTTACCACCAGACAGGCCACCAGGCGTACTATCGATGCCGCGGGACTTACTTGATTTCGCAGGGGCTGGTAAGGCTTGCGCCGGACACGGCACAAAGCTCTCGCCGAATTCCCGTCCCCGGTCACCGTGCACTTAAGCAATCAAAGATCACGCCGCATGCACGTGCCAATGAACACACCCGAGCAAAGCGCTCACGAAATCGGAAGAGCTTGTTCCCCGGAACGAGAGCTAGGCGCTCCTCGATCCGCGAGATCCTCTAGTACGGTACGGTAGATCTCTTGGATTCGGTACGATAACGGTACGAAATTCTCTTTTTATAGCTCCTCCGACTCGCTCACCCCTCGCTTTCAGCAGATCACTCGGGAAATCCACACCAAAATGCTATAGAAAATGTGATAGCGGTACGGTAGAATAGCGCAAAAGATTGATGCAGTAGCAGATAATCTATAAGCGGTGATTAGTAGGCAGGATGCGACACGTTACGATAG
>NW_018022002.1:18825-21285 GCF_002006095.1 Pseudomyrmex gracilis
AATAATACAAATAAGCAACTAAATCTAACGCACGCAAGCAAGCCCTGGAGGATCTTGGCGCTTCCCAGACGGTTCGCACCCCCGGACTCCCGCAATCATGAGAGCTTTTTGTGGCGAGGGAGGAGCGGCGCGACTACCACGTCACAATATATATATATTTTCTCTCTCTAGTCTCCGAGCGATGACTCTTCGATTTATTGTAAAATTTGCAATATCACACTTAGTTACACAACGACACACCACCAACCAAAATTTGGAGCACAAATCCTCAATTAAATGAATAAATTAATATTGTACATTTTATAATCTTTTTCTTTTAATTAAGACGATCTCTCATCATCCACATTTTCAATTGATTGCACGGTCTCATCCTTAGTTCATAGAGTTAAATCTTTAGACTCAAAAAGAGACCGACAAGCGGGGCCTCATAGGATAGAGTAAGATCGGCATACGTCGTTGACCTGTCCGTGAGAGCATACAAACTCGCTCGACTCTGCCGCAGCAGGATCGCCAGCCTGCTGTGCGGAGATAGAAAAACGACAGCTCTCTGTTCGACCGGCCCAGTGGTCTCGCGGCCTGAATGCAGGGGCTGCAAACCTGGAGGTCCCGAGTTCGAATCCGCTTACCACCTAAGAATTTTTTCCGGGCCGGTCCCTTTCAATCAAGTATATTGGTTGATCGGCGAACTTAATTGAGCCTCCAATAATTAATTCGGGTGTATTGCCAAATTAATTCCTCTCCCACAAGGCGATCTGAGTCACAACATCTTGAGCACAAACCCGACANAGATGGGCACGCCCACTGTGAAAGACGGCCGTGTATCGCGTGGTTGTAGTCTCCACTGCACATCCTCTTCCGGGGGAAAAAAAGGAGACCATAGAGTAACGAAAAAAATCAGAGAAAATAATGTGTGTCATTTAGCCAACAAAACCGTGCGGGTGGCTGAAAGGCACGTTAAATACCTGAAAGAAAAAAAAGACAGCTCTCTGTTGCTCCACTATAGCCCGACCGTAACCGTGGGCCAGGACGTAACAGTCGCAAGGTTACTCGTCCGGCAAATAAAGTGACTCAATATGATTTTTAATTTTTTTCCGCCACGATCAACTTCAGGACTGATTCCATAGTCATATTAACGTGAACCCATATGTCTCACTGGAAAAACTGCAAAATTAAGTTTCATCATTTATAAGTTCAAGAATTCTCGATGGCGTTAAATCGTTGGATAGGAAAATTTCTAGACTCACAGTCAGCCTCACGTGAATTATTGTCACGACTGCTACAAGAAGACCTCTAGTAAGTCTGACAGTTGTGATCTATGTGTCCTGGCTTTACTTTATTCTGTTGTACTAAAAATCACTATCAAAAAGCGCTCAATTATACGCGCTATTATAAACGATAAATAAAAAAGAAATAAAACGACACTTGCAATCCATATAAAAGTTTCCACCGACAAATTCATCCCAACGTACAAGAAATTTATATAATGAAAAGAAGTGAATAGCCATACTAAACTCGACTACTTTGTGCTCCCGCAGATTTTCGAAACTCAATTGGCATGTATTTGTAACGGTTCGACTCTTTTGTCGAAGCTTTCTCCGTCTTCTTTAGTTAAATTATTATAGCTGCGGAGTAGCTCGTCGAGATCAAGGCTCAATTAAGGTAAAGTAATCAGAGTAGACTCGGTTTGTGATTTAAAATGTAACGGAGCCGCTTTACGCGCGGCTTGCCCGGCCTTCCTCCTGCCGGATAGCTTGGTCGGACCAGGATTCGGGAGAGGGGAAGGGAAAGATTGCGACACGTTTGGTTACTGCTGAAAAATAACGTTTCTATATTCTTGAAATATTTTGGGATTATATACAAAGTCAGGATGACGCGGGGCACGAAGCCCTTACAGACTGGTGGTTCGCGGCTCGTGATTGGTGCGCGCGAGTTATGGCTTGTCGGTCTCGGCCGACGTGGTGACGGGGTCTTATATACTAGGCAGGGAGGGCCGCGAATATATATACAACGAGGGATTTTCCGGCTACGGGGACGTGGTTACGCTGGTCGGCGTCGGAGACGTGGTGCGCGGTTGCGTAGGGTTGTGGTGCAACGTGGTGCACCCGGCCGGCGGCCCGGGTTTGCTGCCGAGCAGCGAGAGATGTCCGGGTAAGCCGTGAGAACGGCTGTGTCGGTAGCCGTGAGAACGGCTGTATTGGTAGCCGTGAGAACGGCTGTGTCGGTAGCCGTGAGAACGGCTATTGATGGGCCGATGAGGGGCGGCTATCGGTGTGGCAGTGACAACGGCCGTTTTGCTCCTTAGGCCGGTAGGGCCGTCGGAGATGTTGCGCGTGGGCGCGGACGGTCGGTGTGCTCGGGTCTACGCCCGGAGCACGGTGGGTACAGGATCCTCCCGAGTCAACACCTCGGAAAGGAAGGATGGGCTCCCTCGAGTCAACTCCTCGAGGAGGAAACGGTCAG
>NW_018022002.1:21660-23028 GCF_002006095.1 Pseudomyrmex gracilis
GGGAGCGGTGTGTGGTGTGCGCTGCGCCGGCGCGGTCCGGTGCGGCGGCGCTCGCGGCCGCGGTGCGTTCGGTTTCGCTATACGGTCGGTTATGTTCGTATTACGGCTCGGGTGTAATTGGTACTGTACTTGGCGTGGTTAGAAATAATTACACTGTGATAGGAATATATATATACTTTATATAAAAAAATATGGCTACTAGTAATAATAATAATAATAATAGTAATAATAAAAAGAAAAAGAAGAATAAGAATATGAATAATAGTGACGGGTGTGCCTCGTCACAAAAAAAGTAAGATGAGTTTATTAAAAAAAAAAGAAATAAAAGAAAGTATGTAAAAGGTAAATTTTACAAAGGAAATCTTGTAATAAGTGAGTTTTAGAAAAATGAGTTTTTGTAAAGTGAGTTTTCAAAAAGTGAGCTCGCTAATATTCGAGTAAAAATAAAAAGAGATTTTTGATCGAGAAATACGCTTTCTTACAATAGTGATAAACTTGCTCTTTACGGAAATTTACCTCTCGCTGCATGGTCGGCCTTTTCCGCTAGGCATAGAGCGACGCCTTCGTTTAATCGGGGAGAATAACGTTCTCCTGAACGGCTTGGTTCAGAGGCCGGTTTTCCCGAAGAATACGAGATTCCCCTAGATCGGATCAAACGGAAAGCCGATTTGCCCGGCGGAGAATACGAGATTCCCCTAAAGCGGATCGAACGGAAAGCCGATTTGCCCGGCGGAGAATACGAGATTCCCTTGGAGTGGATCGAGCGGAATGCCGGTTTGCCCGGCGGAGAACGCGAGATTCCCTTGGAGCGGATCGGAATGCCGGTTTACCTGGCGGAGAAACTAGGTTTCCCCGGTGCGGAGCAGAATAGTGGTTTACTCGGCGGAGAAACAAAGTTTCCCCGGTGCGGAGCGGGATGCCGGTTTACCCGGCGGAGAATTTAGGTTTCCCCGATGCGGAGCAGAATGCCGTTTTACCCGGCGGAGAAACTCGGTTTCCTCGGTGCGAAACAGAATGCTGGTTTACCCGGCGGAATATTCTAAGTCCCCCGAGACGGAGCGGTGTGCCGGTTTTCCCGGCAAAGAAAACTAAGTTTCCCTGGTGCGGATTGGATCGAATCTTGGAGAGTTTATCGGTTTGCCCGACTGAGGAATAGCTTTCCCGCACGCTTTTCTTGGATTCGGAGATCGGAGCTGATCTCCCGTCGAAAGTTTTTCGCCCGGCTTATATACCTCCGGAGCATCTGCTTGTTTGTCCCAATTGTCGCTGCGCGGGGGAAACAAACAACTCTTTCCCTGATGCTCCGTGGCGCGGCGCGGCGCGCGGTGCGGGCGGCGGATCGAACGGCACTCGGTGATGCGATGAGGC
>NW_018022002.1:23158-26462 GCF_002006095.1 Pseudomyrmex gracilis
CGGGCGGCGCAGGCAGCGGACATGCCGTAAACAGCGTGTATCGCTTATGCGCTGCATTTGAGTTTTATTCAGCGCAAAGCGCCGTTTTGCGCCGGGACGGATAGTTGGTCCCGGCCGTAACAATGCAGCATCGTTACATATTATATTTCAATAATGCGAGTATTTATGAATTCTTTTATTCTTAACGCCGACTATAGTCGGCACTCACGTAATACTTAATAATACACAAAATACACATATACTGTTTAAATTTAGAAAATTATTTTTTGAGCTACGTATGTGTAACGCTCACTCTACGGCAAAATGTAGACTCGCAGCAGATACCTCCGTAAAAAAATATCATATTCTTGCAATTATACACACCGTAAAGAAAGGGTTAAATAGAAAAATAAATCATTATTTTTGATTGCATTCATATTTATATTGCGTTTATCGCGTGGGTAGTACAAAAATTCTTGTGCCGCTCTCCCGCAAACGGAGAGTCTAACTCGGGACTCAGGCGAACGTCCACGAGAATGCAACGTCGAGTTTACGGCATGAAAAAAAAGATTTTATTCGAGCAAACCGCTGCGTCGATCCGACGATTCCTAGGGTGAAAAGTGGGTGCCAAACGCGTTCCCGCGTCAAATTCTGCGTCGATCAAACACAACGGGCCGGCCAGCTTAATTTTTTTAGGACGGAGAGGAGCTAAATTTGAGACTTATTTTAATTTTGGGCTGTCCCTTGCCCGCGATAGGAAGGCTCACACAATAAATCAGACCAGATTTAACAAAGATCAGTTAACAATTTATTACAAAAAATAGAAGTACGGAATTAATATAAAAAAAAAAAATAAAACAAAATATACAGAACAAACTGCGTTTTTAACAATTAACACACGGCGGCGAATAACATTAACCCGCAAAATGGACAATTAAAGAGAATGATCGTGAGTTTGCCGAACAAAACCGTGAGTTTGCCGAACGGGAGATAATTGCCGGTGAATTCGTCGGAAAGATACTCGTTACCGAAACGAGATAGCGGCGGTAGCAGAGTGTAAAGCTGGAAGTAGGCTACGCAGGTGAAGGAGTGTACGCAGTCACCAAAGGCAAGCAAGGCGCGAGAATAACTTAGCGTGTACGCAAGCTCGCAGCAAGCAACAAAGCAACGCGGACTTACTTAATTGATCGGTGTTCGCAATGTCGTCAAATTTTCTTATCTCGCCACAAAGCTTTCGCCGATTTTCGTGCTCCTCCGATAATCCGGAACCGAGCGGTCAGTTAATTTGCATGCATTCACACAAGCTCGCGGTGATGAGCAAGGCGGGCGCGGCGTCGGAAGGATTGTTTACGGCAAAATTCTCAAGAAAAAGTCCGACGGGGCCAAATGGACGTGCGGAGCAATAGGCAGTACGATCCGTTGAATCAAAATTCCCCGGACAGGATATGCACCGACACGCGACACGTATTCACCATACATTCGCGGTCCGTCGACGATATTTGCCACGACAATCCACCATGACAAAACGACAATCTATCCGCACTTTAATACGCGTTAAGTTTCGCTTCTGATCGGCGACACTTCCGACTAGCACGCACCTTTCTCTGGCCGATCGCGCGAGAACATCCACGCACGTTTTTGGCACTGTATTAGATGTTGCACGGACTTCACCGCAAGGAATTCAATCCGATCACGTTATAACTCGCTTCTCCACGGCAGTTAATCGCCGAAACGATACAAGATCTATGCGGTACGCGAACAGCACGCAGAGATTAGCACGGCACAAAAAAAAGTCTTCACAACAAGTTTACATGCACGACAAAAAAAAAAAGATGACAAGAAAATGCTACTTGGCACGACACTGCCGCTTCAGGGCTTGACTATATTTCGTGAAATAATATATCTCATGCACTTAACCTACGAGACACTGCCACGAAGCCCCGTGAACTCCAATTCTAGCCGCTGCCACAAAATCTAAACACGGGCAAAGGACGCGTCCTTGCCGTCGTAAATATAACGCAAAATACACCGACTAGCCTCGACACGAGACCTGTGCAACACGGATTTGTGGCTAACAGTATGGAAACGGGCACCTCACCGTCGTCCGTTGTTCTCCGTCATGAGTTCGTCTCCTCCGTCCCTGGCTGCACCCGCTGGGCTCGTCAGCTTCGACGGGATTCCCTTTCGTCTCGTACAATACACCATTCGCACAAAAATCGCGGCACGGAAAATTATGTTTCACAGCACGGAAAGCAAGCAAACGCGCAGAAGCCCGAAAAATGCGTGTGCGTGCACAGCTGATCACGACCAAGAGAGCGAGGATTTTGTTCGATAAGCGGTTGATACTCCGGATAGCGCTGGGGGGTAGGTCGCGCGGGCCAATCAGGCCGCAGGATTCGCAGCGTGGATCGCAAGCTCACTCTAAGCGGCAGGATTAACGGGCCGCGAAATTCAAAAGCTCGATGGATCTAGTTCGCTATTATACAGCGGTAGAAGCAAAGTGCAGCGGGATTTCTTCTCCTGACAAGCAGCAATAATACAAGTGGCTCAGCGAACAAGCGATGCAATTGCAAGATCAAAATAGCACTGAAATTGTCGGTTGGGGCAATTTCGTTGACGGTCTGTTCCGTCGTTCCGCCCGTTCCGCTCGGCTACCTCGCTGGCCGTCGTGAAGTTGTAGAAAGCGTCGGTGTTTCGCTGTGGTCTTGTCATGCAGCCATCTACCCTTACTCTCAGCGTGACCCCAATGCGAGATTTCGCGTCTCCGTTCCTTTCTCTCTTTCTCTCCCTCTCACAGCAGGCTGACCTCAGCAAAAAGTCTCACGATGATCCTCGGGACGACGAGGCGCCAAAATTACATACAAAAAATAAAGAAAAATAAATATTATTCTAATATCGCATGCAAGCCCTGGAAAATCGTGGCGCTCATTTCTCAGCTCGCTTTCCCGGACTCCCGCAAAAATTCTAAGTTTTATGGCGAGGAAGGAGCAACGCGGATACCACGTCACAATATATATATATATATATATATATATATATATATATATACACGCACACACACAAAGAATTATATGACAAATCGTCTTGAATCCGTTATAAGAAAGAAAATATCAGACTGGTTATTATCGAAGACAATGTAGAAGCGATCATTGTTACTCTTTAGTCAGGTAGTTGTTAACCGGTTAACTGGCACGGCTTTTTTTACTATTCATGCCCGAACTGGCACCATCGAAAAATTAAGTGAATCCCACAAGATTTGGTATACAAGGGTTTTTTGAGTCGCCGAATCGATTCCGGGGGTTATTTTGTTGATCTGACACTCCCC
>NW_018022002.1:29032-30636 GCF_002006095.1 Pseudomyrmex gracilis
AGCAACCCCAAAAACCATTACATACCAAGTTTCATTCAAATCGTTTGAAAATCAAGAAAGTTATTCCAATTGTGCATATATGATACATAAGCAGAATTGGCCAGATTTTTGTTTGTGCATATATGATACATTGCCAGTTAACCGGTTAATCTAATAAAAACAAAAAAAATGAAAAATAAAAGGAATTTATATCTTTTTATGTTATAGGCGTATCCAAGTTCATTATCGACATACAGAATATATGATGATTGTTGGTGCAACATGTTGTAAAATGAGACTGAGTATCATTAAATGACGCGTTATTTTTCTTAATTAACAGAGTTTATATAAAAAAAAAGCGACACGAAGAGATGCATCTCAAAAAGTAATCGTTTAACTTAACATTGTGTTTACCTAGTTAAGAGATAAAAAAATGTAATTATAAACCTTGTGTAAATACGCCTTGTAACGTGGTATTCGCGCCGCTCTTTCCCCGTCACAGAAGTTAAAAAATTTTCGCGGGAGCCCGAGAAAACGAGCTGAAAAACGAGCTCCAAGATCCTCCAGGGCTTGTACGCATCCGCTTAGAATATTATTTTATTTTTATTCTTCTATTATATGTAATTTCGGCGCCTCACCGTCCTGAGGACATCGTGGGACTTTCCGCAAAAGACATCATGGGGTGCCCGAACGAGAGAGAGAGAGAGAAAGGAACAAAGGCGCAAAGTCTCGCCTCAAGGTCACGTTAAAAGCCAGGGTAAGTAACTGCATGCCGAAGCCACAGCGGAACATCGGCGCTTTAGCCTAGCAGAATGGGCGGAACGGCGGAACGAACCTCCGACGAGCCGGCCTACGCCGAGATGTGCTGTGTTCCAGCCATCCTGCTGCATGGTTTCAAGGACCCGCTGTTTGTATCGTTGCTGCCTCTCCTGGATTGCTATCCCGACCCGCTGTTTGCTGCTTTTGCCTATGCTGCTGTATAATAGTAATAGACACTGCAAGCGTTCAAATTTCGCGGCCCGCTGATCCTGCCGCCTGCGAGCCGCGCTGCAAATCCTGCGACCTGATTGGCCCCGCAATCTACCCCACGCGACCTCAGCGCTGCCCGGGGTATCAACCGCTTATCAAACGAGATCTTCTTGCTCTTGATCGCGAACAGCTGTGCGAGACACACGTATCTTTTCGGGCTCCCGTGCATACGCGTATTTTCCGTGCCGCTAAATAAGTCTGCCGTGCCGTGATTTTGGATTCGAGGCAAAGTGATTCTCGTCGAGAGGGTGACCCCGGCGAAGTCAAGGAGCGCTGACAGAATCAGTCTGGACGGAGGAGACAGGGATATGCCGGAGAACAACGGACGACGGTGAGACGTTTCAGTATTGTTAGCCACGAATCCGCGTCGCACAGGCCTCGTGTCGAGGCTGGTTGCTTGCCTTTCGCGTTTTGCTTGTGACGGCAAGGACGTATCCTTGGCCGTGTTCACTATTTTTTGAAAGCGGCCAGAATTAGGCTTCACGGGGCTTCGTGGCAGTCGTGCGTAGGTTAGGTACATGTTTTTCGTCATTTCGCGTAGCACAGTTAAGCCCTGGAGTGGCGATACGACGCCAAGTAGCTTATTCGCGTTATTT
>NW_018022003.1:0-4640 GCF_002006095.1 Pseudomyrmex gracilis
CGGGCGTCGACACGATTTCTATTTGCGCGCCTGGCGCGTCGAAGTCCGAGTCCATTCATGTTATTTATTGAGAAAAAACGGAATTTATTGTATGTCGGCGCGTCACGTTGCAAGAAAAAGGGGCCCGTGGAGTCCCCAGGACGTAACACTATTATCTCATGGATTTCTGCGGAACTAGGGGTGAATATAGAGTAAAAATGACGGACTGGGACTAAGCGGATGTCATCAAGATAAGGAAATTTGACAGGGAGTAGTTTTCTGGATGGGATGGTGGATATCAAGTGAAAGAGGTCGAAAGGATCTATTTTTAAGGGATCGATTACAAAGGAGATTTTTTTAGGATCTGCTTTTCGGTAAGTGGAGGCTAGTCTGAGGAAATGTTGGAATTTAGGATCGAGCGGTGGAGTGGTTGGTCGTGAAAAATCGGAGGATTCATCGTCCGCGGGTTCTTGTCCGGATATGAAAGGTTGAGGGGAAGGAGAGCGAGGAGGAGGTGGAGGAGTCGGCGCGGATTGCAGATCCGCGGAATTTTCTGTGGAACAAGAGGGCTCGGGGTGCGTTGGAGAGGGGGAGCAAGGAGGTGAAGGCGGCGGATCGTTCGCGGGAGAAGCAGGGGAGGATTGAGCGTTTGCGGGAGGATCGGTGGTTACTGGTGAGTAGGAGGGAGCTTCGTACCACGAATCGTCGTGTGTATGTGTGTCTGTGTGTGCTTCTACGTATGCGTGATCGTGGAAATGTATGTTAGTGTGTGTGTGTTGCGGATGCGTCGGTGAATGTGAGTGCGCGTGCGATAGATTCGTGTGCGTATCGCAGGAGTTTTTATTGTTATTGTCGCTGTTGTTGTCGCTGTTATCCGCGTGGGCAACGTTGGAACGTTTCTCGGGGATGGTAGGCGTCGGGCGGTTGGGCCTGTCCGGCTCAGCTTTGCCCAAGGCAAGCGCGGCGGCTCGGCGCAAAGCTCGATTCTGCCGATTGCGTCGAGTCTTTATTGTCGCCCGAAAAATGTATTTTTAAAGTTCCACTTAAATCAATTATTTTAATTAATAAGCTGCAAGAGTCTTATTCGGTTGAGTAACCCGCAGTTGAGCCTTCAAAGTGCGAGGAGAGGAAAAAAGAAAATTGTTTACAGCGAGTTTCTCGTACGCTGAGGATACAGAATTAAAATGGAGGGTCGGAGCTTATCCTGAGCGATTCAAAACCGCGGATGTCTATCGGGAGTCATCCAGAGCAATTCAGGATCGCGGATATCTTCTCCGATTAAGGAAGAATGTGAGAGGCCGTCCAGAGCGACTCGAAACCGCGGATGCCTATCAGAAATCGTCCGGAGCGATTCAAAACCGTGGACGTTTGTCAACAGTCATTCGGAGCGATTCAAAAACCGCGGATGTCTGTCAGAAGTCGTCCGGAGCGATTCAAAACCGCGGACGCCTGTCAGCAGTCATCTGGAGCGATTCAAAACCGCGGACGCCTGTTAGCAGTCATCCGGAGCGATTTAGGATCGCGGATATCCTCTCTGAATAAGGGAGGATGTAAAAGGATATCTTAGACAATTCAGTAATCGTTTTTTATGAATGAGTGATTAATGGTTTTTATTTCGCGATTACGTTTCCCTGAGCTCCCCGAAGAGCAGCTGCGGGTTTCTCTCTTTTCTCAATTTATATCTCTAATTTGTGGAACCTTAATGAACAATTGGTTTCTTAAAAAACTTACTACTTAGTTGAGCTCTAGCTGCGACTTCCTTTCTTTTTTCGGCCCGTACGGCTTGGTAAGTAGCTCGGAACCTGGTGCGGCTTCGGTGTTCGGCGGATACTCGGCGCACTACTCGCACTTGCACTTGCAACTTTTTATGCTCACTCGTCGCAAATTTGCTGCGGCACTCCCGGCGAAATCAACAGGTTTTTCTGACTCCAGGTCCGAGAGTCCTGTCTTACATACTCTTTTGAGTCAGCGAGTGCTCACCAAGTTTCTTCCAATCGGAAAACTCGGTTGGGCCTTGCTGATTTCTATTTGTTAATTAGTCGTCGGGTAAACTTAGGAGATCGCCAATCGGTGACGATTTCTCGCCTCGGTCGGCTTGTCCGATTTTTCGGAGAAGGGAAAAGGGAGAGTGTTGTTTTTTTTTTCGATCACGTCACATAGACCCTTTGCTATTTGCTTATAATAAAAATGCTCGTGGCGCCGGAGTTTCTATTTGCGCCGGCCGCTCTAATTTTTATAAGCGGTGTTTTTCATGACCCGGAGATATCCGGGTTTGTTTGGAAAGTTGCTCGAAGTGTTTAAATAATAAATTTTTTTTGCACGTTATCCTAAAATTTCGGGTTATTGCTGGGCGCGGTTTATCTTTTCGGGCGCCGATATGATTTCCGTTTGCTCTCCTATCGTCTGGAGTTTAAGTTTCCAAACGATAGGAGACCCGTTTGAGTTATTTATTGTTTTTTTATTATTTACAAAAAAGGGTTCGCTATGCGCTGGCGCGTTGCGTCGCAGGAAAAAGGAGACCGTGGAGTCTCCAGGACGTAACAAGAGCTTATAGTATTTACTAAATTATTAAAATTCTAAGACTTTAAAATGTTATATCTCCTAAATCAAAGCCGTGCCCTACAAAATTTGTATAGAAAGTAACTCGTTATGACGTGTCTTACAACATATCTAAACCGCAACAAAATCGGTGAGGCGCGATTTAAAATGCATATTTACCTACGTTTTAGAGCAAAATTTTTTTAGATACTTTTTCAAGAATTGTTTTAAACATAATGATAAATGTTAATTTTTTACAACAAAAATATATTCTACAATGTTTTAACGTTATCTCAGATTTTATCTTAATTTAACATATAGGTTTTAAACAGTAGCTGATTAAAACTGAAATAAAATCAAAAACGAATGTAAAAAGTTGAAGTTTTATATTGCTTCTAAATGTTTTGAATAATTTTAATATGACATCTTTCTTAGACGGATAACAAAGTCATGAGGAAGAAACTTGAATTTCACTTAAAATATTTTATCAAGTTCACAGATTTCTATACTACATTAGAGCGCTGACTTAGGTAGTAGATGCACTCAATTATCATTATCTGCATTTCAATTAGCAAACAGTCAATGATTTCCAGTTAACACTTATATATTTTGTATATGTGTTGCAACGTATTTTATGACAAATATACCGCACAGTGGGCAAAATCCGGAAAAAATAGACAAAAATCGATAACTTGTTGAATACTGAATAAAATTGTATAAAAATTGAGAATCCAATGTTTCTTGAACCGCTGATTTTGAATACCAAATTAATATTGTAAAATTGTTACGTCCTGGCCTCTGGTTACGGTCGGGCATGGACGGAGCGTAACACTAGTCGAATTTTCCTTATCTCTCGACACACACACTTGGAGATACGGTCGTGTGTGCGTGCGAGAGTCGAGCGATCTTTCGGGTCCGGCGGACGGGTCAACGGTCGTGTGCCGCTTTTACTCCGTCGCTCTTTGGACTTCGCTCGTGTGTCTCTTTTAAGGCCTGAGACGCAAATCTCAATGGCCTGGGATGAGACTGTGCGATCTGTTTAAAAGGTGCGGGATGGTGGGCAAGAGGTCGATTAATAAAGTTTAGACATTGTCTATGCTCAAATGTATATATTTGTTTTTCATATGTGTGTTTGTGATTTTATTTACAACAATATTGTTTTAGTGTGGCTGATTTATACATTTTTTATTTGTTAACATTGCGAACTCAGTCCAGTTCGACTTCTATAATTTCGATTATCTTGCAGGACGTAAGAGGGAAAAGTTTATAGAAATCTTTCACAGGGACTAACCTGTGTTCCGAGAGGAGGGGGAATTTGACGGTGAGAAGGGCATTCGGAGGGTAGGTTGAGATTATTCGGTGGATTTCGGGGGGATCGAGGTTTTCGGAATCAACTACGTACGCGGTGGAGGTAGGGGTGGTGATTTCATACGCAGAAGCGAGTGCTAGGTAATGGAGAGAACGGGGGAAAGTGCGTGGACGAGAGGGGTCAGCGGGGCACTCGCCTAAATACTCTAGCTCAGGCGAGCATGGTGGCGAAGGGCGGAGTGGAGAAGAGCGCGGGGGAGGCGACTGAGTTCGCGAACTTGGTAGTGTGTCTGTGTTGTCACTATAACTATTATTATGTTTTTCGCTACTTCCTAGCGGGGTAGCTGGTTGTGTGAGGGGAGTCTCGGCTGGTGTTTGTAGTAGTGCCTCAGCCTGTTTTCGGGCCCGTTTTGCGGCTCTTTGTCGATAGCTCTTAAGTGCGCTTCGCGACGTCCACCGTTTCTTGGGAGCGGGCGAGTCCACTTAAAATTCGCGATCGTGAGTTTCAAGTGGCACGGGTTTCAGAGATCGGTTGCTGCCGAAGTTTATTCACTACTTCTTTTCCGCGATTTTATATTCGCGGGCGCGAGAGCGCGCTGAGAGTTGCTTGACGATCCTTGCGAATCGTTTGCATCCCGTATCAGCGTTAGCTCGTTTCTAAAAATGGGAGAGCGCGCTGAGAGTTGCTTGACGATCCTTGCGAATCGTTTGCATCCCGTATCAGCGTTAGCTCGTTTACAACAAGGGGAGCAACCGTTCTCGTAGATATCTTGGGTTTGTCAACTCTGATCGGCGTGAGGCACAAATATTTGCGA
>NW_018022003.1:5740-21297 GCF_002006095.1 Pseudomyrmex gracilis
TTTTTTTTTTTTTTTTTTGGTTTATAAACACGTATATATATAATTTGTGTTAGTATAATATGTATAATTTTTTATATATATAAACATGTATATATATAATTTGTGTTAGTATAATATGTGTAATTTTTTATATATATAAACATGTATATATATAATTTGTGTTAGTATAATGTGTGTATTTTTTTATTTTTTTATTTTTTTATTTTTTTATAAACACATATATATAATTTGTGTTAGTATAATATGTATAAAAAAATTTTTTTTTTTTTTTTTTTTTTATACATATATTTATATACTTTGTGTTAGTATAACATGTGTATTTTGTTTTATATATAAACATGCATATATATAGTTTGTGTTAAGTATAATATGTGTATTTTTATATACGTGTAATAAATTTTTTTTTTTGCATATGTATATATATCATATATATAATTTGTGTTAGTATAACAGGCATGCACACACGTGGAGAGAGGAAAGGTGTCGCGCGCACTTAAAGAGTGAAATCCGAGATGAGTACTGCGTGTTACCGAGTGAATGTGGGGCGTTATCGCTATCAGGAAACAGATATAGCTTTTGTGTGTTGCCTGCCGTTATGTTTTTCTTATTCTAGTGTGTCTTATTCTAACTTATCTTAAGTAGTCATGGGATAGAAAACCTATGTGAGCGCGTTCTCGTGTCCGCGGGTTGGAGATGAGCCAAGTGATCATCGATTGACAGGATCTATTGTCGAGACATTTTCTTCGCCTGCTCCCAGCTGCTTCGAGAGGAGATAATTACCGGAATTCCCCATCCGAGTTGCAAGAGGCTGAGGTCTGCGTGGGCGTAAGCTGTTTTGCACCCCACGCAGTGGTAGACAGCTCGGATTTTTATCATTGTTTTGCCGCAGGCACAGCATTTCCGTTGGTTATAAACNGACATTTTGTGGCACAATTGGTGAAAGTAAAGGAGCAGATACTCCTTCCGTTCGTCCACCTGCACCTTGTCGTAGCATTCTTGGCAGATCTTAGCGTTATTGCTGCGATTTTGATATATGCATTCTGGGCTAACGATACATCACAGTTGCCGCAGGATGCTTCCGGTTTTTCTCTGGTAAGGAGTGTCTCGCTGTTGGCGATGTTCCGACATTTCGATGCTGTAATCAACGATCCCTCAGTACACATCAATGGTTTATTCGACTGACAAAAATAGTGAAAAGAGGAAAACGTTTCCTGGTACATGACATTTAGGCTGGGTTCCTCGTGCAGTAAATTAACGCACAAATGTAATGAACCCAAGAATTGTTTATTAACTAAAGGGATACATTTTATGTTGGACCACATCTTATCCATGGTAGTGTGGTATTCTAATTCCATATTTGTTCTTAAAGTATTGGTGTGATTGGATTTATAATCGTTAAGGCGTGTATATATATGTATGTGCCGACTTAAGTGACTAGAGATATATATATATATGTATATATAAGTGTATATATATATGTCTAAAAATGTATATGTAAATATGAATATGTGTAAAATGTATATATATATATGTGAAGCGCGCTTGTTTTTAAAGTAAAGCGATCCCACGTGAGGGGTAACATTCGCACTGCGTCGTGTNATCTGGGCCAGGTAGCCGAGATCTATCAGGACGTCCTTGAGGTTATACGCCCCGCTCCGGTCGTCCTTTTGTACCTCCAGGTTGACNAGGGCTGACCTGTTCCTAATAGGGTGGCGGATGCTAATCCATACTCTGTACCCCTGGACCAGTGCTTGCACTATTCGATTGACGTGGCGGGGCCAGGCGGTTTCTCTTTGCGTGGGTCNTACGCCGAATAGCCCGCAGGGTATTGCCTGCCACGGCACGCTTCTGAAGCGATGGGGGAGTTCAAACAGGTCTCGGGTTCGAACTGCGGTGTAGGTTCCTTCATCTCGCAAATATATTCTACAGGTGCCATCGCCCGGAGAATGGATGACTTGTCCGCGCTTCCAATGGTTATCGATCCTCACAGTTATGATCTCGTTGGGTGGTATGCGAAGGCCACCAAAGAAGGGTGTGCCTCTTCGCTCCATGTACCAGTTCAACTCCTCGTCCATCTCGGCAAACGCGGTGCGGCTATTCTGTAGCTGCACCCAGAATAGCGTTGGCGAGGCAACTCGGAGTACTATTGCTTCCAAGGGACTCCTCGTTAGCTCCGACGTGTTTA
The DNA here is from genome assembly GCF_002006095.1 of Pseudomyrmex gracilis. Classification (NCBI taxonomy): domain Eukaryota; kingdom Metazoa; phylum Arthropoda; class Insecta; order Hymenoptera; family Formicidae; genus Pseudomyrmex; species Pseudomyrmex gracilis. The sequence goes on from NW_018022003.1 coordinate 7,926, forward strand.
TTGTTGGGATTTTCATATCTAAAAGATTACGGGAGTCGCCGTATAATATCTGTATTGAGGTTTGTGTGGGGATGGGGGGGGGGCAAGGTAAGAATTGGTTCGTTGACATTAAGGGAGTCCGAACATGTAGGCGGAGCTTCTTCCCCGTGTCGGTCCGGGAGCAGATGGGGCATTTGCGCGAGGTTCAAGGTAAATAGGAGGGATCTGGAGGGGTTGTTGTTGTTCAGAGGTGGCTTGTGGTTTTTCGTTTAATGCCTTGTGCACCCGTCAGTGTAGCAGGGTGTGGGTTAACAAATCCCATATTGCTCCGAATAGGTACGCTGACCATCCATTTACTGAATGCAGGGCGTAGCCATGCAATATGGTGTCGAGGAGAAGCTTAACCAGTCGCACTGCCAGGTATAGTCCAAGGACTCCAGCGCTTACGTTGCCGAACAACTGGAATTTTCCCCAGGCTTTTGCCCAGGCGGACATGGCTATTTGGTGTACCGANGTTTCGTCGATGAGGTTGGCAAAGGATCCTCCATGGATTTTGGTTGGTTGCCCCATTAAGCCTCTGGCTATAGTATTGAGGACCGCAGGTCGCTCCGCAGGGAACATTATGTGATCTCGTAGTTCCTCGAGATCGTTTTCGGTGTAGATCCCGCTAGTTGTGAGTGAGCCTGGATTGACATATCTCCAGGTGGGTCGTGTCATGGGTTTAATGACGGTTGGTGAGGCAGATACTATCGGTTTTGGCATAAATTTATACCAGGCGTCTTCTAGTCGGTACATGGCAGGTGCAAAGGAATTACAACTCACTTGTGTTCCTTGCCGGAGGAGCACGTGTGTTTGTGGTGTCAAAAAATAAGTTTTATTGTCCCTAGTTACAGGTAATTGGTTGTAGCACTCGGTGACTCGTGCTACCTTGACTTCCACCGGGACGCACCTGATTATGTGTATTACTTCTCCTGACAAAAGGGCCATGTAACTGGGACCCTTCATTAGGTAGTAAGCAAAGATATCAGGTGATTGCGTGGCGATGGCCAACGCATTTTGGAGCACTTTGTGTTCGTTTTCGCATTGCTGGATCAGGATGTTCCGATATAAGTCGTTGATCTGAGTGCGTATATGTTTTTCGACATATACGAATTTGGAGTTCATATATGTGAAAATGTCTAAATTTTCTACTTGTGACTGTCTCGGGAAGATCTTGGTGCCCGGTGCAGTTTCGTAGATAATGAGCTTGGGGTGTTCCGTACGTATCAGAGTATATCCACAAATTGTATATGTGCCCTTGCTGGTAAGCGCAAAGATGGTGCTCTGTGTGGAGAGAGAGTAAACAGTTTGGGATTGAAAATTTATGTCATCTATTATTCAATCTGCGTATCCGTCATATANTACACCATATGACGAAAGTTTACACGTGTCGCTGGGTAGTGCGTCCCAGTATATGTCTGCTCCATCTCTATCGACACAATAGGTTCTGCTGAGTTCGCAATGCACTCCGGACTGGAGCATAATGCGATTAGAGTCTATTCGCACGGTGGCAGTATAATCTAGCAGTGTTATCTTCACGTTGGCGAGTACTATGACATCGTCCCATGTTCCGTAATGGTCAGAGTACGACCCGCCGGTGCAGGCTCCGCTAGAATCTACGTGACCTGCTAGGGTAGCGGGTCGCGTCATTGTGGTGTTAGATTTTAGTGCGTGTATATACGTTCCGCTGATTTNGTAACNGCCGTACTCGTGCATTCGTTGGCACGCTTGTCGCGGTACTTCTTGTATGAGCCCATACNTCCCATTGTGCACGTCCATGGTGTGCGAGAACATTCCGCATTTTTTTACTGTTCTGTCTATCTCAACCTTGCATTGTATNACTTTGACGGAGGTGAAATCGTTTATCTGCAATAGTTGGATGTCGACTTTGGTGGAATTAACGTGTTGCTCAGGGATGTCGCATTCCTCGATGGTTAATAAGGACAGGGTAGTTATATTAGCGGAGGGTGATCCGCAATCGTACCCTACTAGTCCATATACCTTGAGTAGCCATGGTAAAGTTAAAAATAAAATCCTTACTCCTTGGGAGTCCATCTGTAAGGTAATCAGGTTATAGTGCTTGGCTTAATGTAAGATTTCCGCAGCCTGTTCGGATGCACTATTCTGCTATTTTTNTTAATTCTAATTCTTACATTATTCCTATTTATTATCTCTAAGACCTCATGAGGCCCGGTGTACTGGTCTCCAAATTTNCCAGGTTTGGGACCTTTTANTAAGAACACCTGATCTCCTGGTCTGAACTCCTGAGNNTTAATTCGTTTGTCGTATCGAATTTTTGATTTTTGTTTNGCCTCTATTACATTTTCGCAAGCTGTCTTTTGTATCTTGTGTAACTGAGTTACTAGCCCTATCANGTATTCNTCGTACGTTGCTAACTTATCTTCGGGTGCCAACGACTCGTTGGACGGTACCCNAGCGATCTTGCCGAATACNAGTTCGTATGGTGTGTGCTTAGTGGCCTCGTNGACGCTAGTGNTATAATTGAACATTGCAAGGCCGACCCATNTATCCCATTGTCTTTGTTCGTTNGCGTACTGTTTTAAATATTCGCCNAAGGCGTGGTGCGACCGCTCTAACGATCCGTTCGATTGTGGGTNAAAAGCAGTCGTGCGGAGTTTTCGAATCTTAAATATTTTAGCCACTTTTTTCANTAATTCACTAATAAAATTCCTTCCCTGATCTGTAAGGACGGCCTTGNGTGCTCCTAGCANACAAANAAATCGGTCCACGAATGCCTCGGCTATGGTTTNGNATGTTTGGTTGGGTAGTGGTATTCCCATTGAGAATTTTGTTAACGCGTCTTGTAGCGTCAGGATATATTCATTGCCTCTATCGGTGNNAGGGAGAGGACCTACGATATCCATGGCGACTTTATCAAGCGCCGTTCCGGGTGTATCGGTAATNATCATGGGTTGTTTTGTTTTAACTCTGACTAATTTNTTTAATTGGCACTGCAGGCATTGTTGTATGTGCCGTTGAATATCAACTTTTAAATTTTCCCAAAAATATTTATGTTTAATTCTGTTATATGTTTTATTAACTCCGCGGTGCCCTCCGGTGGGAGAACAGTGAGTTTCAGCTATTATAATAGATCGGAGATCTTTAGGTGGATATTTTAAAATGCCGTTACATATGATTAACTTGATAGAGGCATCGGTAAAACTCAGTTGTAGCCGAGCTTTAACGTTGCTTTAGGGAACATTATTTACAAGGTCAGTTTTTGCAATGCTAATGGTGTCTAAGCGTAAATTTTGTGTTAAATCTCTAAGATCGTTTATAGCAGTGGTTATGTTAGTTAAAGTCATCGTTGGTCCCTCGCTTTGATCTTCGCTGACGGGTAACGCTATGTGATAGTGCTTTTTGTATTTTATAGCTTTTGCCTTACCTAGTGTAAGCGCTCCTAAATATGGCATTTCATTTTGCTCAAACAATTTTTGAGATCCGGAGTCAAGCGGTTTTCCGTCGATATCTACGAAATACTCGAGGTTGTCTTTGCGTAAGAATAATAATTCGCGAGATTCGATTACGTTAGGGGTCAAGGGTTCGTCGGATTTTTCGTCGTTATCATCTCCGCTTTCCTCGTCTGTATCATCGACTTCATCGCGTTCTTCTTGGTCATTTTCTAGTTCGTTNGTGTCGTTGTTTGTTAGGTTGGTGTGTCTGACTTCTGGTTTGGATCCTACGTGGCAGTGAAATTTCGCGCATTCTATCTGGTTCTTTTGGTTCTAGGTCAGAGAGAACGGGGTGTAAGTCTGAGTCGTCGTTAATCGCGGTATGCCCTCCTTGATCGAAGCAGCATGGTGACTCTAATTCTTCGTCNTCGGTCTCTTCGTCAGTTTGTTCTAACAAGCCTGAGATTATTTGCGCATCCTTGAGATCGTTAGGGTTAAGGAGCCTCTGATTCCTAACTACCTTGCATTCGAATTCTTCGCGGTTTATGGGATTTCTAGATAAAGCGTCTGCATTTACGTTGGTTTTCCCGGCCTTATAGACTACTTCATAATCGTATTCTGCTAATTTCAACCNCCAACGTAATATTCGCATGTTCGCGTCTTGAGCATTTTTAAACCACATTAGGGGTTTATGGTCTGTTACAAGAGTAAATTTTCGTCCGTACAAGTATGGTCGGAAGTGTTTTACGCAGTAAATTATAGCTAATGCTTCCTTTTCATAAGTGTCGTATTTTAGTTCGTTGTCGGTGAGAGTTCGCGATGCGTAAGCTATTGGTCTGTCTTTATTAATCTGGCCTTGAGATAGGATTCCGCCCACGGCTATTCCAGAAGCGTCTGTTGTTAAGATAAATGGTTTAGAAAAATCGGGATATTGCAATACTGGCTCTTNTTGGGAGTCCATCTGTAAGGTAATCAGGTTATAGTGCTTGGCTTAATGTAAGATTTCCGCAGCCTGTTCGGATGCACTATTCTGCTATTTTTNTTAATTCTAATTCTTACATTATTCCTATTTATTATCTCTAAGACCTCATGAGGCCCGGTGTACTGGTCTCCAAATTTTCCAGGTTTGGGACCTTTTAATAAGAACACCTGATCTCCTGGTCTGAACTCCTGAGGATTAATTCGTTTGTCGTATCGAATTTTTGATTTTTGTTTTGCCTCTATTACATTTTCGCAAGCTGTCTTTTGTATCTTGTGTAACTGAGTTACTAGCCCTATCAAGTATTCATCGTACGTTGCTAACTTATCTTCGGGTGCCAACGACTCGTTGGACGGTACCCAAGCGATCTTGCCGAATACCAGTTCGTATGGTGTGTGCTTAGTGGCCTCGTGGACGCTAGTGGTATAATTGAACATTGCAAGGCCGACCCATTTATCCCATTGTCTTTGTTCGTTAGCGTACTGTTTTAAATATTCGCCTAAGGCGTGGTGCGACCGCTCTAACGATCCGTTCGATTGTGGGTAAAAAGCAGTCGTGCGGAGTTTTCGAATCTTAAATATTTTAGCCACTTTTTTCAGTAATTCACTAATAAAATTCCTTCCCTGATCTGTAAGGACGGCCTTGNGTGCTCCTAGCANACAAANAAATCGGTCCACGAATGCCTCGGCTATGGTTTNGNATGTTTGGTTGGGTAGTGGTATTCCCATTGAGAATTTTGTTANCGCGTCTTGTAGCGTCAGGATATATTCATTGCCTCTATCGGTGNNAGGGAGAGGACCTACGATATCCATGGCGACTTTATCAAGCGCCGTTCCGGGTGTATCGGTAATNATCATGGGTTGTTTTGTTTTAACTCTGACTAATTTNTTTAATTGGCACTGCAGGCATTGTTGTATGTGCCGTTGAATATCAACTTTTAAATTTTCCCAAAAATATTTATGTTTAATTCTGTTATATGTTTTATTAATTTCGCGGTGCCCTCCGATGGGAGAACAGTGAGTTTCAGCTATTATAATAGATCGGAGATCTTTAGGTGGATATTTTAGAATGCCGTTACAGATGATTAACTTGGTAGAGGCATCGGTAAAACTCAGTTGTAGCCGAGCTTTAACGTTGCTCCAGGGAACATTATGTACAAGGTCAGTTTTTGCAATGCTAATGGTGTCTAAGGGTAAATTTTGTGTTAAATCTCTAAGATCGTTTATAGCAGTGGTTATGTTAGTTAAAGTCATCGTTGGTCCCTCGCTTTGATCTTCGCTGACGGGGAACGCTATGTGATAGTGCTTTTTGTATTTTATAGCTTTTGCCTTACTTAGTGTAAGCGCTCCTAAATATGGCATTTCATTTCGCTCAAACAATTTTTGAGATCTGAAGTCAAGCGATTTTCCGTCGATATCTACGAAATACGCGACGTTGTCTTTGCGTAAGAATAATAATTCGCGAGATTCGATTACGTTAGGGGTCAAGGGTTCGTCGGATTTTTCGTCGTTATCATGTCCGCTTTCCTCGTCTGTATCAACGACTTCATCGCATTCTTCTTGGTCATTTTCTAGTTCGTTTGCGTCGTTGTTTGTTAGGTTGGTTTGTCTGTCTGTCTGACTTCTGGATTGGATCCTACGTGGCGGGGAAATTTCGCGAATTCTATCTGGTTCTGTCGGTTCTAGGTGGGAGAAAACGGGGTGTAAGTCTGAGTCGTCGTTAATTGCGGTATGCCGTCCTTGATCGAAGCAGCATGGTGATTCTAATTCTTCGTCATCGGTTTCTTCGTCAGTTTGTTCTAACAAGCCTGAGATTACTTGCGCATCCTTGAGATCGTTCGGGTTAAGGAGCCTTTGATTTCTAACTACCTTGCATTCGAATTCTTTGCGGTTTATGGGATTTCTAGATAAAGCGTCTGCATTTGCGTTAGTTTTCCTGGCATTTTCCCCTTATAGACTACTTCATAATCGTATTCTGTTAATTTCAACCGTCAACGTAATATTTGCATGTTCGCGTCTTGAGCATTTTTAAACCACAGTAAAGGTTTATGGTCCGTTACAAGAGTAAATTTTCGTCCGTACAAGTATGGTCGGAAGTGTTTTACGCAGTAAAGTATAACTAATGCTTCCTTTTCATAAGTGTCGTATTTTAGTTCGTTGTCGGTGAGAGTTCGCAATGCGTAAGCTATTGGTCTGTCGTTATTAATCTGGCCTTGAGATAGGATTCCGCCCACGGCTATTCCAGCAGCGTCTGTTGTTAAGATACATGGTTTAGAAAAATCGGGATATTGCAATACTGGCTCTTCGCATAATTTTTGTTTTAACATTTCGAAATATTGCTCTTGGGCAGCGGTCTATTCAAATCGCGTGTCGTTTTTTCTTAACTTAGTTAGGGGTTTTGCTAATTTTGAGAAGTTAGGTATGAACCTTCTGTAGTAACCTGCTAGTCCTAAAAACTGTTTGATATTTTTCGGTGTCTTTAGTTTAGGAAATAGTCGTACTGTTTCTAATTTTTTCGGGTCTGGCCTAACTCCATTCTTACTGTATATGTGACCTAAGTATGTCACTTCGGTTTTCAGAAATTCGCATTTGTCTGGCTGTAATTTTAAGTTAGCTTCGCGGAGACGTTTTATTAAGGCTTTATATTTTCTTTCGTGTTCCTCAAGCGAGCGAGCGTAGACTACTGTGTCGTCCATATAGACGAATAATTCGCGGCCCTGTAAACCCGATAAAACTATATCCATGAATCGTTGAAAGGTGGCGGGCGCGTTTTTTAAACCAAAAGGCATACGTTCGAATTCGTAGTGTCCGAAAGGCGATGGAAACGCGGTTTTATGGCTATTAGCAAGGTCCATTTTAATTTGATGAAAACCGGAGGCCAGGTTGAGTACAGAAAAATATTTGGCTTCTCCCAGCTAGTCTAGTATATCGACAATGTTAGGGAAGGTACGCGTCGCCTATAGTTTTCTCATTCAGCGCGCGGAAATCAAGGACCATTCTCCATCTTTTGTTTCCATGTGAATCTTCTTTTTTCGGGACTATCCAAATAGGAGTATTATAAGGTGACTGGGATGGCCTTACGATACCTCTTTTTAATAGTTCGTCGACTTGTTTGGTTATTTCGTCTTTATGGGTTTGAGGGAATCTATATTGTCGCGTGTTTATTGGTTGATCATCGGTGGTGGGTATTTGATGTTTTAATACATGAGTGGCGGTTAATTTCTCGCCAGGTATGTAGAAGCGATCTTGATTAATTTCTACAATGTCCTTTACATTTTCCTTTTCTTCCCTATTGAGATGCTCTAGTTGTAAGAGCTTTATAATCTGCGTCACTTTGTCCTTTCCGGTAGTTTGTGACATTGTTAAGCACGAGTTATCATTTAAGTTATCGAGCGAGGGCTTATCTAGGTTGACCAAATTTTAGTTTGAGGTTTTATCTTGAAACTTATGATTCGATTTTTGCTTTCTCATGAAATTGTCGATTATGTCTTGTGACTTTAATTGTAGAGACTCGATTACTTTAGAAGATGGTTTGCTTTTGCGAATCGCGGGCGGTGTTTGTATACTTACATTTGGCGTCCTTTGTAGCCTTGGTAATAGTTCTTTAATAGAAACATGTGTACTTGCTTTTTTATTACTGACATTTATTCCTATTCTTGGAAGTTTTATATTTTGCAAAGAGGGTATTTTTCCTTTTCCTAAAGTTTCTTTACTAGGTGTCAAATCACGTAGTGAGGTTTGGTAACTTCCCTCCTTGCAATCGACAGTTTGTGGAGAGGTTTGGTAACTTCCCTTTCCGAGAATTTTTAATTCAGGAGAGGTTTGGTAACTTCCCTCTCCAAGGATTTCAGAATTTTTAAGTTTATTTAATTTAGGAGAGGTTTGGTAACTTCCCTCTCCATGGATTTTATTTAATTCAGGAGAGGTTTGGTACCTTCCCTCTCCCAGAATTTCAAGATTTTTATTTTTATTTTTACCGCCCTTAAATTTGTTAATTTCGACGTTTTTACTGATTGTGCCGCTTTCTTGCGGTCTTTCGCCTCCCTTCATTTCATTTTTATTAGAAGCACATGATTCAAGTAGGTCTATGCACGTATATAGGCTATCGTTTTGGATAGAGGTCTTATTTGGTTCCGAGTATTCGTGCGCTTTGTTTGTTTTGGTTTCAAGCATCTCGGTCAAAGGTTTAAGGTGCAAGGTCGGCACTCGAACTTCTACCTCGTTGTCCAAAGTGCTGACTACATTTAGATAAGCCTTTCTTTCGATGATTTCTACAATTGTGTCGCCCAGATAGATCCCATGCATTAATTTTAATCGTGGTATATAACCGATGTTTGTTTCTGGATTTTCGACCCGTACGTAAAATAAAGTTTCTGATCGCGGGGCCGCTATCACAGTTTCTNGTGAGGAAAACGATATATTTCTTCCTGCCACGTTGATGTGTTGTTGCGCGTAATCTATTTTCGAGCCGGTTTGTTTGAAAAANGCATTTCCTAAAATACCGGATTGTTTGATCGGAAAATCGCTAGGTACGACGTGGAAAGTAGCTGGTGTGCCGAAGATTATCAACTTAATTTCGCCAAGGGTGTAACCTGGATGTTCGTTTATGCCGGTTAAGTTTAGAACATTTAAATAATCTATAACTATGTTTTCCGGAACATAATTTTCTTTAATTACATTCGGTCTCGATCCGGTGTCCAATAACAATGTGACAGGTGGAGAGAACTCGTTAAACTGGGTGCGAACACTTAGCAACTGGCAATTTTTATCGAAGTTTATTGTCACTGGTCGGACTGAGATTTCGCGTTTCTCTATTGAGTGTCTAGCGATTTTGATGGGTGTGTGCTTCGCTCGGTCCCCAGTCGCACACCCGACGTCGAAGGGCCGTTGGTGTTTCCCTGTGCGTTAAGTTTTCGGCGATTGTTACTCGCGATTCGTAATTCGCAATTCTCAAGGAAATGACCCGGTTCCTTGCAATACCGACAAAATGAACCGCTCGCGGAACTTGACTGATTAAGCGGCGTTGATTTACAATCTTTTGCTGAATGGCCAATATTGTTGCAAATTTGGCAAATGATCGTAGATTGACTAAAATTACCCGTCTTTTTGCGATTTGGTTTTGCCAACAATTAGTGGCAGAATGCCCAGGTTTATCGTACTATTGACAAATCACTGAAGGTTTGTTCGATTTTTCATTTATTTTACACATCTTAGCGTTATGACCGAACTGTAAGCACAATTGGCAAACTATTTGATTCTCCCGCGCAACGTTCACAGATGTTTTTAATTGAGGGTCGCGAAGGCGGCATTTATCTGCACTGTGGCCTCGTTTTTTGCAAANTTGGCAAATTAATATTTCCGGGCCGAGATCGGCTCGAGCCGTCGACTGAGAAGGATGATTTAATTTTNGGCAATTACTAGCTACGTGGCCTTCCTTGTAACAAATTTGGCAAGTACTTGTTTTAAANGATTTTTCGGCGCTGGAATTAGTATCCCGTCCTTCCCGTAATTCTGTGATGGCTCGGAGCTTTCTTTCTATGCGCAAAGCGTTGGTCACCGTTGCGTCGACGTCCAGATCTCACGATACGCGTTGCTCAATTTCTGGCTTTAAGCCTCGAATAAAACATTTACACATGTCCTTTTCTAACTCTGTTCTAACAGTTTGATAAGCACCACTATCTCTCGAGCTTTGATATCCTTCCAGAATTTGTTTTCTTAAGAATTTCACGCGAGTCGCGTAAGTAAGCGCATCTTCCTTTGCTTTTTGGTAAATACTTTCTAATTCTCCCTGCAATTGATACACGTTTTTTGGTTGTTCGTATGTTTTCTTTAAATTTTTTGTCAATTCAGAAATTTTATCGAATTCTTTATCTTTTATCGTTCTGCGAGCTTCGCCTACTATTCGAGTTCTTATTACTTTGGTAAATTGAGCTTCAGCTTCTTTTGGAAGCATAGCCTTTCCTTCTTCGATAAAATAGTTTACAGGAATGTTAGTACCGTCAAAAAAAGGCACGGCTTCTACCGCGTATTTAAGCGTAGCAAACAAATTTTGATTTGCCATTATGATAAACTTATGATTGCTTATGTCTAATAAATTAGTTCTTTTGTCAATTAAGTTTTCGGAATTGTCAGCGTGTAAAACGGAAGGACCAACGTTAGTACTATCAGCAGTATTATCAGCTAAGGTATCGATAAAGGTAAAAAACTCGTCACTTTTACGTGGCGAGTAAGCTAATAAACTAGATGACGCAAAAGGATCGCCGAATTGTTTCAGATCAGGATATTCTGGTCCCGTGGGCGTGGACGCTGTTACTTGTCTTCTTTTTTGATATTTAGGGTCTATAGCGGCTTTATAACTTTTATTTACTTCGTCTTTATCGGAAGTCGACCTCGTAGTCATCCCTTCCTTTCAACAGATCACACATTGTATTCCGGACGAGCTCCCAATTTTTTGTCGTATGTTACGTCCTAGCCCCTGGAAACGGTCGGGCATAAACGGAGCGTAACACTAGTCGAATTTTCTTTATCTCTCGACACACACACTTGGAGATACGGTCGTGTGTGCGTGCGAGAGTCGAGCGATCTTTCGGGTCCGGCGGACGGGTCAACGGTCGTGTGCCGGTTTTACTCCGTCGCTTTTTGGACTTCGCTCGTGTGTCTCTTTTTAAGGCTTGAGACTTAAATCTCAATTGCCTGGGACGAGACTGTGCGATCTGTTTAAAAGGTGCGGGATGGTGGGCAAGAAGTCGATTAATAAAGTTTAGACATTATTTATGCTCAAATGTATATATTTGTTTTTCTTACGTGTGTGTGGGATTTTATTTACAATGATATGGTTTTTGGTGATGATGATTTATACATTTTTTATTTGTTAGCATTGCAAACTAAGTCCAGTTCGACTTCTATAATGTCTGTTATCGTGCAGGACGTAGGGGGGAAAAGGTTATAAAAATCTTTCACAGGGACTAACCTGTGTTCCGAGAGGAGGGGGAATATGACGGTGAGGAGGGCATCTGGAGGGTAGGTTGAGACTATTTGGTGGAGTTCGGGGAGATCGAGATTTTCGGGATCGACTATGTATACAGTGGAGGTAGGGGTGGTGATCTCATAGGCAGAGGCGAGTGCTAAAAAATGGAGAGGAGGGGGGAAGGTGCGCTGGCGAGAGGGGTCAGCGGGGCACTCGCCTAAATACTCTAGCTCAGGCGAGGATGGCGGCAAAGGGCGAAGTGGAGAAGAGCGCGGGGAAAACGACTGAGTTCGCAATTCTGGTGGTGTGTCGGTGTGGGTATTGCTACTGGTGTTTTTGCTATTTCCTAGCGGGGTGGCAGGTTGTGTGAGGGGAGTCTCGGCTGGTGTTTGTAGTTGTGCCTCAGCCTGATTGCGGGTCCGTTTTGCGGCTCTTCGCCGATACGCACGGGGAATGACCATTGATTTCCACCGTTTTTGGCAAGCGGTCGGCTCTACTTAAAATTTGCGATCATAAGTTTTTCGCGGCTTAGGGTTCGTAGGTCAGTTGCTACCTCAGTTTATTTACACGAATGGACTTTATTTCGACGGCGCGAGAGCGCTCGCTGAGAATAGCTCGACGGTTCTTGTGAATCGTCGGTAATTCGTATCAGCGTTAGCTCGAATTTTTTTTTACGGAGGGAGCAACTGCCCTGTTAATTACTTTTTAGTATTTGATCGGCGTGAGGCACAGGTAACTAGTTCGCGACTAAATGCTAGCACTTACTACTTGTTGTTTATTATACTGGGTGGCAGCAGACAGCAACAGAGCGGCAGCGGTCTCGAGCGAGCTCCAACAGGATCCACACAACACTATTGTTCTTTTGATCACTGGTTTTGCAAACACTTTACTTGCTCGCGTACTGATCGGGACCGCACTTTGGAAGATTTCGGTTTTTGCTGATTTTAAGAGCCCTGCGGGGCTCTTTTTGTACCCGTGAATCGGGAAACTCGGGATCGCCCGATTTCTCGTTATCTGTGGATTTCCCTTGATTTCTTATTCCCGGGATGTATGTTTCCGTTTACGATTAAAAACAAAAATTTACCGAGAAAAAAAAAACAGAAATTTTCCAAACTCTGTGATTCTTAATTCTATCAAGAATTGATATCCGGTCTCGCGCCAGTATCGCGCGGCTGCGTTCCCGTGATATCATATCTTGTTGTCACGTCGCGAGGAGGAAGTGGAATCCACGGGACGTAACAACTAAGAAACTTACTGATTTGCAATCTTGTTTATATTTTATATTCTCGGAGGTGAGTGTGATTTTCTTATTTTATGTATTTATTTTATTTATTTTATTTTTCTCTTCTTTGTTTGCAAAAAAATCCGATTCTATTGTCAATTTAATGTAATATTTTTTTTGCTTAGTTTTTTACCACTGATGAAGATCCAATCCAGGGATCGAAACGTATGGTTTTATTAAATAAATTGTTTTAAACACACTTCCATCCGGTGTACTTCTCGTATTAGCCTTAACTTTGTTACTTGACTTTATCACGAAGATTCTTTACTTATTTGTTTTAATTAGTTTTTTATAAAAACAAATTGTTTTTTTCTATACTTNTATAACAATAGAATTGTTTAAGAATACAAACAATTTATTGGTTACGATGCTCTCTTAGATACAATATATGATAATGAAACAACTATATAATTATTGTAATTTTTATTGTCATAATTATTGTGTTGGTGTAATATCGTATTTGTAAATCTTTTTCCTTTTTTATTTTATTAGTTTTTGATTTTATTTTATTTAGTATCTCTCGTTTATTTTGTATTTATGTAAAAATAAAAATAGACAATAATGTTATGTATATACAAATAATATTTTACTTACTAAAATATAAATAATAATCAGTTGTAGTCAATTTCGGGTGATACTCTATTGACCACAGTACGATTCGACACCGCTCGATTCGACACAGATTTATTCGACACCAAATTATTCGACACCGTA
>NW_018022003.1:21962-23257 GCF_002006095.1 Pseudomyrmex gracilis
TTTCCTCTGAATATTTATGTTCATCGATATCAATAATTATATAATAAATATATATTTTTTATATACTTAATTGTTTGTGTCTTATTCTTTATTATTCTTTTCATATATATATATATGTTTTTTGTTTAGTATAATAAAACAATACTTTATAAATATTTTCAATTTTTTGTGTCAGCGTATTATGTCAGCCAAAACATAGAAGTAGTGTTAAAAAATCAAACCAGCCAGCACCGACAGCACCGAGGTGATGATAAATGAAAAGAAGATACGCACACAAGCGAGAACTGTTGTTCGTGTGCGCTCGGCTACGAAAAAGTGCAAACATATTATGTTCCGTATTCTTTCCATTAAGCCAGCTATGACATAATAATAAGAGAGACACAAGAAGCACATTCACGTTGCGTTTGATGATTATAATTATTATTAACTTGCAATTTTTTATAATTTTTTAATGTAGATTTTAATTGTAGGCAAACAATGTTTACCATCAGTTCTATTTGGGGCAAAAGTGCTAAAAACATGTTCACCTTGCTTTTTATTATTAACTATTATTATGTATCAATAATATTTTTTCTAATCCAAGACTGTAAACATGAATGTGCCTNCGTTTTTTTTTTAATAATTATATAATTATATAGCCAGCTTGGTGAAAGGAAACGGAACATAATATGTCAGCACTTTTCCATAGTCGAGACGCGCCTAACCTCTATCACCTCGATGCTTTCGATGCTGATCGGCTCGATTTTTGGCTGCGTTTCGATATTCATTGTGACGGGGCAGCCCGTCACTGTAAATATTTTATATAAAATACATATATATACTTAGAGTATTCCGAACGTACCATTATTACCCGTCCTCAAGTAGCCGTTAGACCGCACCGAAAGTGCTACAACGTGTGCACTTTGCCCGACTCATAGGAACGCGCCTTAAATTTAGGGACCGCAAGCGCCGCGACCAACAAACCGTACCGCGCCGGCGCAGAGCCCTACGCGCGGGCCAGCACGCACCGCACACCGCGCCCCGGACCGAGCTCGGGCCGTCGCCGGGGTATATAAGGCGAGCGAAACCGGCTCCGGGCACCATTCCTATCCCATCCCGCTCTCCGAGGAGTTGACTCGCAAGCATCTTAGGTCTCCGAGGTCCCGGCCGATTTCCCTCCACCTTGTCGTGGTGGCCGGGCTTAGGGGAACTATGATCCAGGAGGGGGTGATACTCTATTGACCACAGTACGATTCGACACCGCTCGATTCGACACAGATTTATTCGACACCAAATTATTCGACACCGTACGATTC
>NW_018022003.1:23983-25930 GCF_002006095.1 Pseudomyrmex gracilis
TGGTAGGGTCACCCATGCTCGGAAGGGCCCCTGGTGAGTTCCTGAACTAAGAGAGGGAATAGAGGAAGGAAAACCTCGAACAAAAATCCGGAGTTCTCAGCTCCGTTAGCACCCAAAAACGGGGACAACTGGGATAGAGGAGTAAACCCTGACTTCAAATCCGGGCAGGTCGGGCTCGTCAGACTTGGATGTCAACCGGCCTAGGAGAAGGAAAACTCCGAAATTAAACCACTCTTCTAAAATATTATGATGAGTAGCTCAGAAGACGAGAGAAACGTACCGGCCCAGAGTGATCGGACACTCAGGGCCCGGCGTGGGGGTGTTGCCGTCCCAGGCACCCCCATGTCGTCATCTCGAGATGAGCTACCCTCCGCCTGCACCGCAGGGGTAGGGGGAAAACATACGACTGCGAGGGCGCGTTCCGACGTACTCGCGCTAGGTGCGCGACGTATGTTTGAGGCGTCGGTCTCCCTCACAAAGGGTAGCGCTGTTGGCGCCCCTTCTGGGGGAGAGAAAACGAAGAAGCTGGCGAGGGAGCGTTCTCGCTTCCCAACATACGCTGGCTTGTCCGGGTCCCCACCTCCATCTGGGGGCTCGGACATGGAGGTGGAAGAGGACGCCTCCAAACCAGCCCCCGGCACGAGTGGGGGCATAAAAAGACCGCCGACTGCCGCCGAGTTTCTCGGTATAGTCGCAGCCGAGAAGCGAGCCTCGGACGCAAGGCGAGCGGAGGCAGTAATGGAGCTGGAGGACGGGTGCTGGCGCGACACCACCCAGCTACCGTCTTCCAGACTCACGTACTCGGTTGCCTCCGCGGCTGAAATGGTGCAGACGACGTACTTAGCCGCGGAGGCCGTGACGAAAGTGGCCACCACGTCCAAAAATCTTGCCGGACGTTACGTCAAGATCTTAAAGGACGTGGCAACCACTATAAGGAGACTGGGCGATGACAATGTCGCCCTCGCCTATGTGCCTGTGGAGGCGGCAAAGTCGGAGCTGTCCGGGCCTGGCGCGCTCGTAGATGAGCGCGTCAGGACGTTGGAGGAAAAGCTCCGGCTAAGCAAGGAGGCCGGGAGGATTATGTCCTCCCGGTATAAAAAGGTCCGCGAGATGCTCGACGCGGCCTACGAGAAGGGTTTTTCCCTCGTAGGCGCGTCGAGGAAGGAGGTCGCGGATTGCGAGACGAAGGTCGGTGGACCTGCGCTTCCCTCGAAGGCGACCACGGCGACGACCCCGCCGCCAAAGACGGACTCCCGGGGGATCCAAACAGAAGGGAGGGCGGATGAGCCTCAGGGAAGATCCCCCTCTGGACCTCCCGGAGGATAGATGTGTCCGCCTTTTGGCGGACAAGATCGGGGACGCAATGGAGGGGCGAATCCTCTCTCTAATTAGGAGAGAGCTCGCCCCTCAGTCCTCAAGCGCGCTTGCAGCCGTACCCGCCCCTACCACCTGGGCGACGGTTGTGGGGCGCAAGGCGCGAAGGAGGGGGAAAGAGCATCCCACTCCTGAGGAAAAGCGGCGCCCTCCCGCTGGCGCGAGTCAACGCACCGGGGCAGCGGAGAGGGCGAAACTCGGCAGGCTCCCCACTGAGGCTGCCGTCCTCCTTACCGTGGGGGAGGGCGGCAGTTATGCCGAGGTAATAAAGAAGGCGGCGGCCGCCGTTAATTTGAAGGAGGTCGGAATCTCCGGCCTCCGGATAAAGAGAGCGGCCAATGGCGGCATGCTCCTCCAGGTACCCGAACCTGGAGGAGCCGAGAAGGCCGACGCCCTTGTTGAGAGGGCGTCCAAAGCGCTGGAGGGAGTAGAGGGGGTGAAGTTCACCCATCCCACAAAGCACGCGGAAATCCGAGTGCGGGACGTGGTGCCCCCCCTCTCTGCGGAGGACATTGCCGCCGCATTAGCGGCGGCAGGTGGATGCCAGCCCAGTGAAGTTCGAACTGGGCTGGT
>NW_018022003.1:28205-30710 GCF_002006095.1 Pseudomyrmex gracilis
AAAAAAAAAAAAAAAAGGTCTCCGAGGTGCTGACTCGGAACCGAAAAACCACCTTCGAGGCGTTGTCTCGAAGTATTCCGCTCTCCGATCTCCGAGGTGCTGACTCGGAATCAAAACTCCTTCTTTCCGAGGTGCTGACTCGGGAAGACACCCGTGTCCCGAAATGATCCGCTCGAGGAGCTGACTCGAGCCATCGACGTCTCCCCCGAGGTGTTTGACTCGGGAAACCCGATCCTTCCTTCCCGAGGTGTTGACTCGGGAGGAATCCTGACCGTCACCTCCCGAGGTGTTGACTCGGGCAGCCCATCCTGGCCTCTCCGAGGTGCTGACTCGGAAGGTTCCCGCACCGACCGTGCCCGGGGCATTGGCTCAGGTACACCGACCGTCCCCTCGGCAGTTCTCACGGCCCGCCGAAAGCTGTTTTCACGGCTCACCGTAACCGCCGTTCTCACGGCACACCGAAATCGCCGTTGTCACGGCGCACCGAATCCGCCGTTCTCACGGCGCACCGAATCCGCCGTTCTCACGGCGTCCCCGGACATCTCTCGCTACTTCGTAGCCGTCCTGACCTGCCGACCGCGTGCACCACGTTGTGCCACGACCCTACGCGCCCCGCGCATCGCGTCTCCGACGCCGACCAGCGTAACCGCGTTCGCCGTAACCGAATATCCCCTCGATGTATATACTCGCGTCCCTCCTGTCTTAGCAAGTAGGTTTCCGTCCTGTTCCCGCATCGGCCGAGACCGACAAGCGACAGTACGTCCGCACCAATCCCAGACCGCGAACCGTTAACTTGTAAGGGCTTTGAGCCCCGCGTCGTCGTGGTATTGTAAATACGTTCCCTTTTAGTCAGTAAGATTCTGTTTTATATCCGCGTCGGCAGAGACCGACCCGCGACCGTACGCGCGCACCAATCACGGGCCGTGAACCGTTTATTCGCGGGAAATAAGTTCCCGTCCCGTCTCCGCGCCAGCCGCAACCGTCTAGCGATAGTAAGCCCGCGCCAATCGCAGGCCGCGAAACCGCCGACCGCAAGGGCTCCGAGCCCACGTCGCTAAGACATTGTATATAATTAGATTAAGAATATATTATCATTGAGTTACAGCAGTAAACCGAACGTGTCGCAATCTCTTCTTTCCCCTCACCCGAATCCTGGTCTGACCAAGCTGTCCGGCAGGCGGAAGGCCGGGCAAGCCGCGCATAACACGGCGGCTCCGTTACATCATTGCCGGTACAAAAATTTGTATTTCACGTCACACGTACAATTCTATCTAATACTGACAGTGAGTATTGCAACACAGCTTTTCAACACTGCACTTCACTGCCTGTCACCGCACAGCGTGACTACGTCTTGTGTAAATTCTCAATCAAGCGTAACGATGAATGAAGCACGAGATATCTCGCCCAGCGCGCGCACACGTTGTTTGCGCATATATACACGAAAGTATCGCCACCTGGTGGCGACAAGAGGCGAAGTACGCTCAAGCGAGTCCCAAGATGACGTGGACGAAAAATTAAACTTAGTTTTTCGCGATTTCAGACTTTGCATCGAGATATTTCCGTTCGGAAAGCACGGAGGAAAAAAACCTCGAAATACTTTTTTTGTGCCTCAATCTCAACTTTCAATTGAGTTTAGGCCGAACTCGATCGGTTTAGCCGTTGTTGAGATCGGAAAATCTCGATATTGCCATTTGGCCATTTTCGCGTATAAGAGGCACGGGGTACCTCGCGCAGCGCGCGCGCACTTCGTTTGCGCATATGCTTGGCGCGAGGCACTACCGTGCCTCTTGATTTCTCTTTATTTCAAGCAAGTTAAGAATATTAGTTAATGGAAGTAGTTGTTATGCAATTTCTTAATAAAGTAACGCAAATCTCAAATCAATACCTTATTTCAATGTCCCGTTCCAAAATATAGATATAAAAACAATAACACGCGTATTTTTTATTGTTTCAAATAACTACGTTGTTTTGTGATCTCTTTTACGATTGACTTCACTTTTTATTACAAAATGTAAAAATGTAACACACGTGAATACACATCCAGAAAGAATGACTAACAAGATAATGATAAATTTTGCAACGTTGCTATAAACAACATTCATCTGTTTGTAATGCATTTCTCACAAGAAAATTTCGCGAATCCGAAAAATCTGATTTTCATTGAAACTTTGCACACATGTAAAATTGGGTCCGGAAACGCAAACAAATTTAATACGTTGAATGTCATCTGAATTTATTTCTATTAACATAAACAAAAAAAAGTATTTTCTATGAAAGTTTCATACTGAAGAGTTTTTTTGCAATATTTTACAATTAGTTAGGAAAAGTATTCGGAATCTCTCATATATGTAATGCAAATGTAACATTCTATATGAATTTAAGAATTGAAATTTTAACTCCCCGCTTTACAAAAAAACATATCAGAAACTTTTCAAAAACGTTACTCTGAAATATGAAATGTTTCGGAGATGTACGCAAAAACATTTTAGAAACATTGCATAAACA
>NW_018022003.1:30848-32259 GCF_002006095.1 Pseudomyrmex gracilis
GTCTAGAAATGCTAAAAATGCATATATATTTTTTGCAGAAAAAATCAAATAAAATGTATATATACATTTACTTTTACTATTGCATATACAAAAAGTAGTGAAATCACTCCAAAAAAGTCTTTAAAAAAGAAAAAAACATACGCCAAGTACATAAAAAATAACCAAATATACAAACCATGTGTGTGTGTGTGTGTGTACTATACAAAACTCTTTGTTTTATAATAAGAAAAAAAACCAGACAATCAACGCAATTAGCCAAGTACTACTAGACCCAAGATAATAGATCCCATAAAACGGGCATAAAACAAAAGTAAAGTACTAAAGTAATTTTTAAGAATTGAAATTTCAATTAAAAAAATACGTGTAAAAATTTACATGTGAACATATATATGTGTATACATATATATAATAGGACATTTCAGCATAACATCCTGCAAAGCGGCTCGTATGATCTTACCCGCTTTACAAAAAAAACATATCAGAAACTTTTCAAAAACGTTACTCTGAAATATGAAATGTTTCGGAGATGTACGCAAAAACATTTTAGAAACATTGTATAAACAGTTAATGTCCGCATTCAGATACCTAGATATGAAACATTACAGAAACATTCCTTAGCATATAGTGTTCTAAATGTTTTCTCGGGATAGTACTTAAACGTTACTATGTTACGTTTTTGTAATAATTTGTACAGCACGCGATATCGTACATAATTAAGATATTTTATTTATTTAATTGTAATTTGTTTATTATTTTTTAATACAAATTTCTTACACTCACTTATTAATAAAGTTATAATAATATCACGATAATAAAATTATTATATTATATACGAGTATATTATAATATTATGCGTATATTATAATATCACATTTTTATCATACTATATAAAGTTTATAAACATGTTTGACAACAATAAAAAAAATAAAAATTACATTTTAAAGAAACTTAATTTTAATTACACATTTGAAAAAAACTTAATCTTTGGCCTTAAATTTAATTTACTGTGCGTGCGTGCGTGCGTGCGTGCGTGCGTGCGTGCGTGCGTGCGTGCGTGCGTGCGTGCGTGCGTGCGTGCGTGCGTGCGTGCGTGCGTGCGTGAAAAATCCTAAGATGATAGGTGGGGATTTGAATTCGAGACCTTCATATTTGCAACTTCCTGCACTCAGTCCACGAGACCACTTGTTCCTTACTAAAATATAATTATTTTTGTCTACTTATTCTAAAAGATAGTCATTCGTTTTCGACATTTAATGAGCTACAAGATAGAATAAATATATGTCAACAGTTTTTACCAACCATACGACAAAAGTACAGACATCGGTGTCTTGTTTTGTTATCGTCATGTTGCTCTTATGTTGCCGAAAACGAATGATAAAGCAAAGAGTTTTCTATAAATTAAAGTCATTTT
>NW_018022004.1:0-1877 GCF_002006095.1 Pseudomyrmex gracilis
GCAAGTTTGACAGGAGCCAAAGCCGTTATAATAGAAGAAACTATGTCTAGTTCTTCTTTTGTAAAAGAAATTTCAATTTTAGCATCAATTAAAGCTTTTTGTACACAGCTTTTTAATTGATAAAACCGCTCTAACATGAGTAGAAGACTATTCCATCTGGTTTTGCAATTTAAAATTAGCTTTAATTCTTTGCCTAATTCAGCTTTGACATGTTTTTGTAGAAAATCATCATTTCTAGTCGGAGATCGTCGGAATATTCTTATAACTTTCCTAATTTTCTCAATTAATGGCCTTATAATTTTATTTAAATGTATCTCAGCATTTATTTCTTCTTCTTTATTATAAATTTGCAAACCTAAATCTTCATCGTTTTCAGAACCTAAATCTTCATCGTTTTTAGAACCAACTTCATCATTTTCATCAATAACTTTTAAATCTTCACGTTTACTCTCTTTTTCTATTTCGTCAAAATATCTTTGTTCTATTTGAAAAAGTAATACCGAAATACCGATATTCACGTCGGTAACATACCGGTATTTTCGGTTTTAAATTTTGATCGGTATTACCGGTATTCCGGTTTTGATAATACCGGTATTGGAACCCCTAGAACTAACTTCTTTCACTTCCCGATTTTGAGAGTTAAATCTACTTTTTCGTTACTGATGATTACGGGATATCCGACGTCGGCATTAGGCGGCTGATGCAAGGTGCTTTCTACCCATTTAATCACGCGACGCCACCTTTGTTTCTGCCAACCTGCACGATATCCGCGCTTGTTCTTCGGCATCTACGATTTAACACTGATTTAAGGACGCGCTTTGTCGCGATTATTATTATGCACTAGTAATTATTATTGTTCCTGGAATAAAAAATGGTTAGTACAATACCTTGAGTGAATGCGCCGTTCGGGCGCGTTCTTGCTCTTGGTAGACAAAGACGACACTAGACGTGGGGCCTTCTAATATGGCGGCATTCGCGCTTAGACAGAGAAAGACGCGGCGTTTTCCAATATGGCGGAACCCACGTTTCGGCCGCGTGGTGACGCCGTAAGAATTTGTGACTTGAAGGGATTCTCAAAATGCGCCGTTTGGGCGCGTCTTTTGGCACGGGTCACGAGATGCGTTATTTAATAAGCGCGTCTACGCAAGGAATTAGGAATATAGTCTCTCACACAATACATAAATGACTTAATGGTTGATATCTCAAATTAAGGTTAATAAATGAGTATATATTCTGAATATTTACGATACAAGCAATGCTCTGAACTCTACTCAAGTGCGAACAATGGATTAAATACTTGAGTCTTATTTCACCATGCAATATCGGAATTATCCTTGGTTGGTTGTTCGAAGTTAATAAAGAATGAATAAGAATAAAGTAATAATATAAGGTACTATTAGTAGCGAATTATTCGTAGCTTACTTCTAACGCTGGATTCTTACGAAGTAGAGAAAAAGACTTGTGAATGCGGGATGGATTCGACGGTTTCGGTCGAGATGCGAGAACTTGAGAGAGACTGGAACTTGACTGATCTGGATCACGGCTCGGACTACTCTGGACTGCTCTCGACTTTGGAATGAATAGGAAGGGCCAGCTCGCTAGGAGAGGCAGTGGAAGGGACTGTTTGCCCGAGAGTGAGATCCAAAGACGGAGTGGTCCGGGTAGGGATGAGGCTTACGCGTGGTTTGAAAGATAGGCCGCGCTCATGCGGGTGCGGCGGAATGGATTTAAGAGAAAGTTGTTTGGAAGGAGTGTTGTGATTGGTTAGTTTGGATCTATCGGAATTACATGTATATACGGCTTTGCTGATTTAACTTACATTATGTTATGCACATATGGTGTGCCGCAACGTATAAAATATAGAATATATATATACG
>NW_018022004.1:2176-4594 GCF_002006095.1 Pseudomyrmex gracilis
GTTAGCGCGCGAAGCGCGGCGGGCAGTCTTACGCGCGTAAGACAGCCCGATGCATGCTTATTCGCGGATCTTTGTTAATTAAAATCTCAGTGCCTTGTGCCACGAAGCGTATTTAACTTTTATTGACGTAAACTCCAACGATTTCTACACATTGCCAGATCTCACGGTTTATATTTATCAGGGCTGCAGCGTTTAGCAGAACCACCTTATAAATCTAATTCCCCTCTTGTGCAAACGCGTCCATTTTATGATCAGAACGTGGACTGACATAGTTTATTGCCCGGTTTGTGCAAACGATAGTTCCGAGAACGAACCGCGCGAAGTAAGTGACTACCATCTTCTTGTTACGAATAACACAATCCGAGTCGGTTTTATTTTGTGCGGCCGGTGTTGGTCGAACGCCCCTCAAGTAAAACCCGAAGAAAAAAGTGATTTGTGCTGTTTGCAACAGCTCTGAGAAACAGATTCCGATTGATTTTCCGGGATTTTTATGTGTGGACCACATTTGTATCAGACCCGACACTTATCGCTTTCGTCTCTCGACTTCATGCGCCGATTCACGTTCACTCGCTGTAGACAGGCTCTAGTATTTTACTTAGAACCTCCGGCAAATTCGTGTGAACCGTCATATTTCACATAGCATAAGATCTCTACAGGATATCCTGATTTGATCGAAATGATCCCATTTTGATCCACACTAAAAAGTCATCCGTAGGATTACCTGAGAATGTCGCGTATAATATGAGATCTCCGTAGAACATACTGATTTGATCCAGACAATACAAACTAAAGAGTTATCTATAGGAACTCCAGAGGATATCCTTTCATATGCATTTGTTTTTGATTCAGTGGACAATACCATATTCTAACGCGCACGCTCTATCCTTTTTATTCGACCCCTTCTGACCAAACAGTCAGACAAAAGAAAAGTTGTATTAGGATCTCTCTGTTTAAAGCAGTGCTCACGTTATTGAAACAGTTAGCTACTTTAACCTTCAATTATCTCATTGATTAGTGGTAAACTTTGTTTTATATTGTGGTGCGTATTACACCACGAACGTACTGCGCGGCAGTGAGGCAGCCTTAAACCCGGCGCCGGCAGCCGCCGCAGAGCGCCTAGTTCGGCGCGCCGCCGCGGCGTGGCGCACGGCGAAGGCAGGTCACCCGCTAACGACATTTCCCCCGGTGGTTACATAAGACGGCCGTCGGCGGGCAAAAAAATTATCAGCTCGCGATTTTCCGCTTGAGCGCGGATCTCTCAGAGATCTCTTTTTTCTCCCTAATCGGAGAACAATCCAAGGCATTCCGCCGCAAGATTCTAGGTCATTAGGAGCAGAGCCACCCCGAACAACCGGGTCCAACAAGCAGCTCAGCAGTCTCCGAGTCCAGGAGTTTCTACCGTGGAGGCTCATCCCGATAGACTTCTCGCCACCAGCAAGGGATCGACCACGGTAATCGCCTGCTTCTACCAGGGATCGACTCTTGACATCACGTGCCGTCACCAGGGATCTACTACTAACGCCGTCAGCCACACCGAGGGATCGCTCTCTCACTTCTCCAGCGGTTCCGATTACTGAGTACAGGGACGCCTCAACTCAAACCACTCGTCGGAGGACACGAGGACGAAGACTCCGGATCTCTACGGCCGATCAGTCGTGCCAAGCCGACACCACCCGGCCGATTCCAGTGGTAACGACGACGTCCACCCAGACAGACCCGGACGACGCAGCATCGCCGTCATTACCTCCCTGGGGGAACACGGAGTGGCGGCTAACCACCACGGAGCCGAGAATCTTTTGGAGGGAGAAACCGAATTAACGGTCCTCATCAGGGCCACTACACAAACGGCCCTTCTCAGGGTCCCTTTTATAAAAACCAAAAATCAATTTTTTGTACAAAGTGTAAATATATCAGTTCCTTTATAAAAAAGAGCTTTTATCTTTTGCACGCCTACAGAGTACTCCTCTCTCCTTGCTGCCATCACTGCTGCAGAACCTTCCGCCGAAAAACCAAATATATTTATAAGTATTATATTCGTAAATATATATATATATTGTAATACTATCTATTATTATATAATTACGGTATTCGATTAGCACGTATTAAACATAACCTATATATAAAAGGTATATAAAAGAGAACTTGCATATACGAGAATAATATAGTTTTAGATTTAAAATATATTTGTATAGTATTAATTTACGTCTATTATATTTGAGATCATGATATATAATAGATAATATATAGATATAATGTGTGACGTGGTAGTCGCGCCGGTCCTCCCTCGCCACAAAAAGCTCTCATGATCGCGGGAGTCCGGGGGTGCGAACCGTCTGGGAAGCGCCAAGATCCTCCAGGGCTTGCTTGCGTGCGTTAGATTTAGTTGCTTATTCGTATTATTTTTTTTGTATGCTCTTG
>NW_018022004.1:5259-6509 GCF_002006095.1 Pseudomyrmex gracilis
TCGCTGAATTTCGCGTTTGGATACCGGCAAGGACATAACTTTCGCCATAGTTTCGGATTTTCGGCAGCGGCTAGAATCGGATTCCACGGGGCTTCGTGGTATTAATTCGTAGGCTTAAGTGCGTATCGCGTAACTACTCTATTGAGTAGGACAAGCCCTGGAGTACCAGTAAAGCACCAAGCAGCAATTTTTGTTCTTTCATTGTGTTTCGCGTGTACTAGTGTTTGTCTAGTGTATTGTTTCGCGACCAACATACTCTGTACCGGGTATCGTACCGATCATCGTATCGAATACCGTATCGAGTATTGTTTTCTGAAATTAACGCTATCGTAACCTGTCGCATCCTGCATACTAATTACTGCTTAGTTTTCACCTGCTGCTGTATCAATCTTTTACGCTACTCTATCGTACCGCCATTACATTTTCTACGGCATTTTGGTGTGGATTTCCCAAGTGATCTGCCAAGAGCGAGGGGTAAGCGATTCGGAAGAGCTATACTAAAAGAATTTTGTACCGTTATCGTATCGAATCACAGAGATCTATCGTACCGTACTAGGGGATCTCTCGGATCGAGGAGCGCCTAGCTCTCGTTCCGGGGAACAAGCTCTTCCGACTTCGTGAGCGCTTCGCTCAGGTGTGCTCATTGGCACGTGCATGCCACGCTATATTTGATTGCTTAAGTACCCTGTGACCGGGGACAGGAATTCGGCGAGAGCTTTGCGCCGCGCCTGGCGTAAGCTTGACCAGCCCCTGCGAAATCAAGTAAGTCCCGCAGCGTAGATATTACACCTAGCGGCCCGCTTAGTGGTACGTGCATGATTTGGCTAGATTAATTAATTCCGCCGTTTCCAGCTTCAGGAAGGCTTTGAGTAAAACGCTTGTTTCCCTGTCTATTATACCGCCTAGTAGTGTATAGCGTATATGAAGTCAGCGCGACGGCGTAGCGTCCTCGATATCACGAGTCGATATACGAAATTGGTCCTGCGATAGATCACGCGTCTGTTGAAAGTGTTTTGTTAATCGTCCCTGTACTTTTCTATTTTCTCTATTTTCTTTTATTTTACATTCTTTTGTAATTACTGCCGCCGCGACAAAACGATCTCGTCGGTGAACTTTATTTTGTATTTTTTTTGTTATTTTCGCTAAGTTGTCCCTTATTCCGCGGCGTTATAATAAATTGTTTATTTCTTTCTGTCTATCTGCAGTGTGGTTGATTACGATCCTAATCCGAGATTCGTTCGGGACAGCCC
>NW_018022004.1:7034-17178 GCF_002006095.1 Pseudomyrmex gracilis
GTGTGAATGAATCTGAAAAGCATAACGAGATTATACAAAACCAAATTGAAAACAACAATGTGAACATATTTCATGAATCAAACGAAAGAAGAAATAACACAGTTCATTTAATCAATCTAAATATTAATAACAATGTCAATGAAAACAGAAATTTTAAATCTTTCTTATGTGACTAGGCTGTAACTAATAATGTTAATCATGTAGCATTAGCTAGACTTATTAAAATTTTTCGTACTCCACATGAATGCTTTTCAAATTTACCAGTAGATCCTAGAACTTTATTACGTACACCAAAATATACTAAAAGTAAAACAGTTTTACCTAGTTCATATTCTCATTTTGGAATTCGTGCTGCATTAGAGAAATACTATAGAAAATATAGTCATAGATTTGATAATAAAAATACTATAAATCTAAGAATTAATATTGATGGATTATCTTTATCAAAATCTTCAACATCGTCATTATGGCCAATCTTAGGATGTGTTTTACNATATAAAGAAATTTTTATAATTGGTGCATATTATGGATCTAAGAAACCAACAAATTGCAATGAGTTTTTATATGATTTTGTTGAAGAAATAAAAGAGTTGATAAACAATAAAATTTTTTTGAATAACAAATTTTACGCTATTAAAATTAAACAATTTGTATGCGATGCTCCTGCAAAATCCTTTATATTAAATATAAAAANTCACAGTGGTTATTTTAGTTGTACAAAATGTAAAATTGAGGGTGAATATAGAAATAGACGTATTTGTTTTCCAGATATTGATGTTGCAAAAAGAACAAATAATGAGTTTTTAAATGAAACAGATGAAAATTTTCATTTAGGCAGCACCAATTTAAAACAGATACCACAATTACATTTTATAGAAAATATTTCTCTTGATTACATGCATTTACTCTGCCTTGGAATTATGAGAAAATGTTTATATATGTGGACAACAGGAGATTTAAAAATTCGTTTACAACATCAAAAATGTCAAACATTGTCAAACAGTTTAGAAACAATTAAACATTTTATACCAGATGAATTTTGTAGAAAACCTAGATCTTTGGATTATTTGAAACAATGGAAAGCAACTGAATATAGACAAATTTTATTATACACGGGCCCTGTTGTTTTTCAAGAAATACTTCCAAATGAACTATATCATCACTTTTTAACGCTTTATGTAGCTATTAGAATAGTATGATGTAAAAGTTTATGTGAGGATTACTTGAATTATGCGGAAGAATTANTAATTCATTATGTTAAAAGTTTTAAAATTTTGTATGGGGAATGTAATGTTTCTTATAATGTTCATAATTTAATTCACTTATGCGACGATGTTCGAATACATGGNACTTTAGATTCNNTTAGTGCTTTCAGATATGAAAACTTTTTACAAGAAATAAAAAAAGTAATTCGCAAAGCTGATAAACCATTACAACAATTACATAGAAGATACGTAGAGAAAAATACTGCTACATGTAATGAAGTTTTGGCATACNAAGAAAATTCTACAATACAATTACTCAAAGAACATAGTAACGGTCCACTTATTCATAATTGCACAAATCCTCAATATAAAACTATCAATATTTTACAATATGTTATACTAGTAGATGATAATGCTAATAATTGTTGTTTTATGAAAGATAAAAGTATTATAAAATGTGAAAATATTGCATACTGTAATATAAGAAAATGCTTAGTTGCTATTGGTAAAAANTTTATGATTAAAACAGATTTATTCCAAGTTCCATGCTTGTCATCAATACTTGACATTTATGTAGTTAGTAATTTGTCTGAATTATGTACATGGCCCATATCAGATATCATCAAGAAAATGTTAATAATGCCATATGCAACCAATACATTTGTTGTCATTTCGTTATTGCACACAGAATAATTTGTAAAATTATGTATATATATTATAATGTATATATATTATATATTATATGTTATACATTTTGTTAAAATCTTTGGATATTTAAAAAACTACTACAATTAATATGAATAAAAAGTATCATATTGTGGAATTTGAAGATGGTCTTCAAATTATACCTAAAAATTGGTTTACTTGTGGAAAGAAAACTGCGGTATATTGGCCAAATTTAACAAATCAGAAAGAATATGATAAAGCAGTTGAAAAAATGAAAGATATCAATAATAATAATGCAACAATAATTTCTGTTAAAAGAATATTTGGAAGCACAGGTAAGTTAAACATTTGTTGAAATTCTTATTTGCAGTTTTAGGAGAAAATTATTTTTAAAACACTACTGTTTTCAGATATTTTTGTTAATGCACAAAATAAATTAAAATTAGCCAAAAAATTATCAGATTTGAATTCAGATGAAGACACAGAAGTTATAAAAAAAAGAAGAAGACTGTATGCAAGAAAAGATATGTTTTCAAGTAGCGAAGAAGAACCTTCTAACTCTATTAAAAAGAAGAAAATCGATAATTATTCAATCGATAATTATCCAAAAATACCACAAATTTNTAAGAAAACTACTATTTCTAAACTACATATGATAAATGATAAAGAAAACTGTCTATCAGAACAAGAAAATAAAACACAACACATACTATTTTGTAAGAAAGAAAAATTTACTCCGTGATTTTTCGTTAGTTAATTTATTTCATTTAGTGATTACAGGTTTCTTCCTTCCGATAGCCGGCGCGGAACTGCGTCGTGTTGAAGCCTCTCGGCCTTACAGTTTTTGTTCGGTTGTCTCGGCAACAATTAAATAAAACAAAGCGTTGTTTAACACAAGAATCAAATAAAAAAAATGCACACACACATGCATATCGGTATAGCGGTACGTCTAGCAAGAATATTCAGGCGGCACAGACGCGGCGCTTACAATTCCTTACAATTCGGCCATCCTGACTGTTAATCGCCTCGATTAACTGTAGATTTGGAAAAAAAACAAATCGTCAAAAATAAATAATACACACACACGAACTTACAATTCTGCATCAACGTAGTAATAAGAAACTACAATAGTAATACAAACATTAATTTTAAAATTTATGTTGCTTGTTAAAATTGTCCTAGCCCGGAATCCACGGTCGCATTTTGGCCGCTTCCCATGTACCGCGGTATGGCGTTTGCGTTACCTGGAATCCGTCAATATCTTTTATAACATATCGGTCATTTCTGAGTACGCGTTCAACTTAATACGGTCCTTTAAAACGTGGTATCATTTTTTGCGAAACTCCTGGGGAGTTATCAAAATTTCTAATCATTACTTTATCGCCTTCTTGATATTTTTGGGCATCTTTATGTTTCCGATCGTAGATACGCTTATTCGCGTTCTGATTTTGTTGTATT
The DNA here is from genome assembly GCF_002006095.1 of Pseudomyrmex gracilis. Classification (NCBI taxonomy): domain Eukaryota; kingdom Metazoa; phylum Arthropoda; class Insecta; order Hymenoptera; family Formicidae; genus Pseudomyrmex; species Pseudomyrmex gracilis. Next base: position 10,364 of record NW_018022004.1, read on the forward strand.
TGTTTTTCTGCTTGTTCGCGTAATGCGGATAAATCACGTGACGTATCGAGTTGTCCTTTAAGTTGAAGCACGTCTCGTAGTTCGTCTGTTACACGTCCGCGCTGTTGTACTCCGAAAAGTAGCATACTAGAACATTCATTAGTAGCCTTGGACACTGTATTGTTGTACGCGTATTCTACATCATTTAAGACATTATGCCACTGTACTTTTCGTTCGTCTGCTAATTTATCAATCATCGGTAAAATTGTACGATTAACTCTTTCCGCTTGTCCATTTGCTTGTGGTGAAGCGGTAGCAATTTTGATGTGTTGTATGTTGTGTTCTTTCAAAAATTCTTCGAATTCGTTAGACGTAAAACAACTACCGCGATCTGATACGATGCATAATGGTCGACTATAATGTTCGAAATAAGATTCTAGATATTTTTTAACTTCTGAAACGTTCGTACTCTTGGTTGCGTACAATTTTATATATTTGCTAAAGGCATCAATGACTAAGAAGACGTAACGTTTGCTTAGAGAGTGCGATCTGGATATAGGAGCTAAGTGATCTATGTGCAATGTAAAAAACGGTTTATTACCCTTTGGTATACTACCATGATAAAAAAATAACCGGAATTTTTCATTTAAACCGCGCGGGCTTATCGGTTTAGAATTCTGTTGTTTGTGTCACGTTGGCAGCACTGTTACGGACACCTATGCCAAGTTTCTGCTTATCAGCTGTTCATTTAACTTTATGACAGTGATTTTTTTACATCAAGTTTTTACGTCGCGGCGATTTTTACAATGGATTCAAAACTTGAACAACGCTCTTGCATTAAATTTTGCTATAAAAATGAAATTAAGTGTTCCGACACATTAAAAATGTTACAAAAGTGTTATGGTGACGATACTCTATCAAAAACACAGGTGTACCAGTATGAACGCTTTAAAAGTGGTCGTGAGGCTGTTGAGGACGATGCTCGTCCTGGGAGGCCATCGACATCGAAAACTGATGAAAACGTCGATGATATCCGACAATTGTTGATCGAAAATCGCAAATTGACGATAAGGGAGATAGCTGAGACCACCAACATATCATTTGGATCCGTTCAGAGCATTTTGCGTGAGGATTTGGGTCTGAGGCGAGTTACTGCGAGATTGGTGCCAAAAGACCTGGATTTCGTGCAAAAATTCTCGTGAGTTTCTCGTCAAAAACAACACCAATACCATTCAACAACCGCTTAATTCACTTGATTTGGCACCATGTGACTTCTTCTTATTCGATCGACTCAAAAAACCACTACGAGGAACTCGTTTTGAGAGTGTGGAGACAATAAAGCTAAAATCGCTGGAGGCACTAATGGCTATACCAAAAACCGACTTCCAGAAAAGCTTCGAGGGGTGGATCAAACGCTGGCACAAGTGCATCGCAGCCGACGGGGACTACTTTGAAGGGGACAACTTGAATTTTGAAGAATAAACATGTACTTTTCTTTTTATGAATAAATTCCGGTTATTTTTCGATCGTGGTAGTATTATGTAGCAACCCTTCCGGTTTCTTTGTGCTTGGGACATAAGCAATACATTTTAAGCAACTCTTAAGATGTTTTTCCACTTTTGATCTCATTTCCGGAAACCAATAGCTGTTTAAAATATTGCGTACCGTTTTTTCAGTGCTGACATGGCCCATTTCATTATGGCATTTATGAATTACACTCGATTCCAAAATAGCCGGTACATAAAATAGAATTTGTCCGCGATGCTTCTTATATACTAGACCGTGTCTCATTTCGAACAATTTGCTCTCAGAACGCTGTAAATTTGTCATGATTTTTGAAATAGAAGGATCGCCACTCTGACACAGTGCGAGATTTCTATCAAAGGAGTTATCTTTGACTACGAATATTTGTCTGCGTGTGGCATGCGTGAACCTGATCTATGTTTCAGGGTGTAATCATAATTTTGCATTTCTAAAATCCACCGTGCAATTCGTGGGTTCGTTTCCTTTTTATTTAATGTTAAACTTAGCGCTTGACAATCCGTGACGATTTTAAATTTGATTCCTAATAAATATGTTCGAAAACGTCAAAGTGCATAAATTATCGACAGAGTCTCCAGTTCAAAGCTATGATATTTTGATTCAATTTCTGTCGTCCTCTTAGAAAAGTAAAACACGGGATGAAAATTTCGATCAGCCTTTCTTTGCAACAGGATTGCTCCGAATCCTGCTGCGCTCGCGTCACAGTGCAGTTCTGTTTCATCTCGCGGAGAGTATATACTTAATACTGGCGCATTCGTTAACCGTTTTTTGAGCGTTCCGAATGCTTGTTTTTCTGTTTCTGCGAATTGAAAGTTTATATTCTTTTTTGTTAAATCATACAAAGGTTTGCCAAGGATCGAAAAATTCTCAACAAACTTTCTGAAATAAGAGCACATCCCTAAGAAGCTCTGTACATCGTGAACGTTACGAGGGACGGGGAAATTTGTCACCGCTTTGAGACCACGATTTGTTGGCCGTATGTCTTCGCTAGTGTCCGTATAACCTAAATATTTCAATTTAGTTTGGAGAAATTGACATTTATCCAGTCTTAACACTAAACAATTCGCGACAAGTAGCTTAAAAACCTTTTCTAATATTGTAAAATGATGATCGATAGTCTCGGTTGCTATGAGAAAATCGTCTAAATATACTAAGATTTCCCCTGCGTTTATTTGATCTTTGAATATTTGTGTGACGTAACGTTGGAATTTAAGCGGAGCACCTTTCAGTCCGAAAGGCATTCTTGTATACTCGTATTGTCCTAGCGGTGTAACAAACGAAGTATATTTTATTGAATCTTCGTGCATTTTGATGTGGAAAAATCCATCTTTTAGATCTAGGGTGGTAAAATATTTTTTTCCAGCCAACAAATCTAGTTGATCCTCGATTAGCGGAAGGGGAAAATTATCACGCGCTGTTACTTTATTCAATGTTCGAAAATCTATGCACATTCTCGTTTCGCCGTTTTTTCTTAGTTAAAACAATCGGCGACGCGTATTTCGAAGTACTTTCTCTGATGACACCTTTCGCAAGCAATTTGTTTATTATTTTTTTCAACTTAGTCTTTTCATCATACGACAGCCTACGCGGCGTACACAAAAACGGTTTTTCTTGTAAAAGCGCAAGTTTCATTACATTCTCTACCTCGGGTTTTGATGGTCTTGGAGTTTGTACATAAAGTCTTTCGAACAAGTTACGCGCACGTGTTTGTATCTCGCGCGCGCGCGCGCGATTGAAAGGTCCTGATTAACAATCATATCCTGTGAACTTTACGTTAGTTTTGTTCTCGATCACTTCAATATTCAAAATATCAGTTTTCCTATCGTCAATAGTTTCGTTAGTACTTAATGACAAATTAGACAGTTTTAAGAAATCGCGTCCTAAAATCATCGCACTTTGCATCGTATTATCCAGGACAACTCGTAACATAATGTCCGTTTTACCACGTTTATGCATTAACATCGCTTTGACTCGACCCACTACATTTAATCCACTGCCATTTAAACCGCAAAATCGATTGCGCTCAGCACTGTGAATTATATATTCTCGCGGAACATAGCGTTCTTTAATCAAACAAATCGGACTTCCTGTGTCAATCAACGCAGTACAGGTAATCTTAAAACTACTTTCTCTATTACTTATCTGTAATTCTACTTTTTGCTGAAAATCATCATCCTCTCGTTGCCTTTGGGTTATCCAGTTGATACCTTCCGTTGCAATGCTGCACTGACTCGCTCGGTGTCCAAATTTTCCGCACGTAAAACAAGATCCTCGCTCTCTCTTTTCCTTCTTGCACTCGGCTGCAAAATGTCCATGTTCATTGCAATTGTAGCACTTTTGTGAGTCTGTTTCTTTAGACTGTCGCTGCTCCGATTCCTGCTTGCCGCTTCCCGAAGTCTGGTCTCCACGAGAAAACGGCTTACGCTGAGGTCCTTTAGGCGCCGGGACAAACGCAGTTAACATTGCGTCTATTGTCTGATAGCACTACACTTTAGCCTGTGTGCGCAACTCTTGATTCGGGATACCCTTAACAATGTAGCTGATAATTTCAGTTTCAGATTCAATTGGCACTCGGTTTGCAAGCGTCACCTTATCATGTAAATAATCTGCGAAAGTTTCGCCCGTTTTCCACACTCTTGCTTCTAGTTAATGTCGTAAAGTAAACTGATCTGGTCGCTGTCCATACATTTTCTTAAGTTCGCGTAGGAGTTGATCGCAACTTAATTCCACACAATCAACTCTAGAATGATACCACTTCAAAGCTTTGCCGATCAGTCTGCTGCATATTAATGCCTTAGCTTCATGATCATTTAGATCGTACGCAGAGAGTAGTTTTCTTGCCTGCTTCTCTCATCGGTCAAAATCATGATTGTTTCCGTCATATTCACCAACCATGTCCTTGAGATCTCGCCACTTTTTCGTGCTGGCTCGGGCAGACAAGGTTTTGTCTGTACGGGGTGTCGCACGCAACTCTTCTCAACAGTTCTATTTCACGTACAGCCAAGTCTCTTTCCCTCTGCAGCAATTCGATTTCGCGGGTGGGTATCATCAACTGCGCATTTACTCCTTGCTGAAATTCTTCATAAGGCGGCGTTTCCCGTGCCTCACTTGAAACAACCAGACACTTGCAACTCTTCTAGCGAGACTCCTGTTTCCAGCAGCCGTTTAACCAGCTCAGATTTCGTCCCGGTTGTTGGCATATTCTTCTCCTTTAATTTCTCCTTAAGATCCGCTACCGTAAGCGTGCTCATCTTAAATTGTTCTTTAAATTGTTCTCGTTTCCACTATCTCACTTACCCTTCGGATTGCACAAAGTGTGAAAATTGGACTCGTAACGCAAATACTTTCTTCGTTTTCAACTTGTAAATACCGGAATCATAACTGATACCGTCTCATAAACATAAAACCGTTTTTTTTTCATAAAATATGACCCTCCTTTACGCGCAGCCGCTACACAATCACTAAAACACTTATGAGGATGTTGTTTATCCCACTTTATTGCAATTATTAGAATTTAAAGCTATTAAATTTATTAAATTAATTTAAAACATTTCTTTAGTTGCTTAAATATATATGTATACATATCATATTTTTATTTTTTAGATAAATAAACTTTCAACAATTGGCGGCAAAAATTTAAAACAGCTTATTTTAAATGTCATAAAAAGAATTTTTGCAATAACTATTGCAAAAGAGTACAGTTGATATGGAAAATAAAAACTAAAAGTTTTTCTGATTTAAAAATTTGCTCAGTTATCATTAGTAAGTATACGTACATGCACACACGCGTGCATTAACAGTAATAATGTANATATACATATAGTAGTTTAAATTTAGTACTTACATTAAGTTTAGATTCATTTGAGATTTATTTCACAGTATAATAAATTAAAGAATATGTACATACATAATATGTATATACATGTTTGTATCTATTTTAGATGCAATTCAAATAAAATATCCAGGAGCTACCAAATATGAAATTTCGGAACCAATAAAATCATGGCTTTGTCATGCATCAGAAAAAGTAAAAAAATGATTGCTGCCAAATAATCAAATGCCTTTTGTGTTTTTTTTAGTGCAATTCAGTTTTTGTTTCACTTTTGTTTCAATTTAGTTCATATATTATTTCAAGTTTTTGTTTAAAACTGAAGATAATNCTATTGTTTTATCTTAAAATATACGAGAAGTGTATTTGATTATTATTTGTTTATTATTAAGAATAATTATGTTTGTGTTTTTGTTAAAAAAATATATATGCACTAAAATGTCGTAAAATAAAGCTTAATTATTTTAGAACTTTAAATGGACTACTTTTTAATCTGTTAAATCCTTTTAAAGTAATTTTTAAAGTAAACTTTAAAGTAAATATATTAATGTCTTAGTTTTTCTCAAATAATATATTTTTCATACATAATACATATGGAAATTTTATAAATAATATAAGCTTTTAGGAATAATTTAGTAATCTTTTTGTGTAAATAACTATAACAACTAAATTAATAAATTAGTTTAAATTAATTATAACAACTAAATTAATAACTTATTTAGATAATTACCATAATACTTGATATTTAAGAAAAACTAAGACGTTAATATATTTAAATTATATATATATAATTATATATATATTATATCTTTACTTTATAATATAATATAATTATATCACATAGGTAACTTATGTTTTGAAACTTAAGTAGTTAATAATTACTTTTGTTTTATACAGAATGACTTATTTTAAATGTCTATCTAAAATAGTTCAAAAGAAATGCATTACTAATTGAAAAAATGTTTCAGATAAAAATTGTTTAATTTTAAAGGAACAATAAAAGTATTTATATGATTAAATTCGGCATTTCAAAATCTTGTATGAGATGTTTTGCAGAGAAATAATTAACAATTAATGTTATTAGATGTTTCGAATTTATTACTTTTAAGTCATCTTTAGTAGAGAAAACTGATTTGATAGTAATGTTTATCTGAAACATTTTTTTGTAAATGCATTTTTTTCGAGATATTTTAAATAAGCGTGTAACATGGATTACTTTGTATATTCAGTACTTTTATACGGATCAGCTTATAATATCCAGTAGATATTGTTGGGATCTAATTTTATTATATCCTAGAGATATTCATTTTTGGATCTTCTATGATTACACAGCCACACAAAAAAAAAATTTCTTTGGCCTGGGGATCAGACCATGTTTATTATATGTTTTTGGGGTCGCTGAATCCGAATCCGAGGTCCATTAAACCCTATCGGGTCGGGGTTCCGCCATAACCTCAAAAAACAC
>NW_018022004.1:17363-24291 GCF_002006095.1 Pseudomyrmex gracilis
ATTGCGGGTCAATTTCTCACTCTGTTGTTCTTCCTGTACCTGCGTCCAGGGCACCTCCACGCGGTGACGGCGGGCAACGGAGTTGTACCGCTATCCGGCTGAGTCCCTGGATTACGGNTTTCATGCCGTTATGGCAGGCACAGGAATAAACCAACTTTCGGGTATCGGAAACCCGAAATCGGCGGCTGGTCAGGTTAAGAAAGCGGGCCCGCAGTCGTGCAACCTCCTCGCGGTGTACATCGGGTGACGCTAAAGCCGACGGTCTCGCCTTCGTTTCAGGAACAAATGTTTATTTTATGAGTACAGTGAGAATGCAAGGTCATAGAATTATTTTATTTAATTCCATAAATTTAGGAAATCTTTGGTCATGAATGATTGACATTTTAATCACCGTGATAGGCTTATGGAGCTATGGGGATATAGGGTTATGAGATTATGGGGTTAATGGGTCATGGGGTTCAATAGCATAGGTTTTCAATAGCATTGGTTTTGTGGCTTGAATCAAAAGATTATATATGAGTTTCGAGCTCAGATTATGGTGTTTTTTGAGGTTATGGCGGAACTCCGACCCGATGGGGTTTAATGGACCNCGGATTCGGATTCAGCGACCCCAAAAACATATAATAAACATGGTCTGATCCCCAGGCCAAAGAAATTTTTTTTTGTTGTGTGGCTGTGTTATCATTAAAGCGGACATTCAGACATCCTTAGTATATCCTAATTACATCCTACAGTTTTACACAGATGTACTTAGAATATTTCAAAATCTCTAAAGATATATCCCACGGACATACCTAGGATCAATTTTTGCTATGTGGGATATTCTGTGCAAGCAGTGTAACGATACACGCTTTTTTACACATATCCAAAGAGTTCTCGGTAACCACGGTTTTGAAATAAGACATCAGCGAGCGGTCCGACTCTGTCAGATTTGTTACAAGAACTTCACCCGTCATCGAGCCGTGTTAGATTGTTCAGAGTGCCTCGAACAATTTTCTCACTTCGTCGAGCATCTTAGTTTTCACACTGTAAATTTCTACGGTTTGCACGATTAAACCGTCGTCGTATGGTCAGGAGATTACGTATAGGTGTATTCTTTCCTAGAATTCTCCCCAGCTTCTTGCAACGAGTGCCTTGCCGCAGGCTCTCCCGGGTTTTGTACCTAAAATAGCGGTAAGTCCGCGAGTCGAAGGTCCGAGTACTAAGTTCCTTTAATCCTTTTTTTTTCTTAGCCGCGACCGACCTTGACGGAACAAATTATAGATATGTATTAAATGAGTTACTATTTATTATTTATTTTCAAAGTAGGATATAAGGCTGTACGACGTGTTTCTACGTATGTTCTAAATCGCGGATCTGATGGCGGAATGGTGGCTGGGTATATTACCTTTTTTTACTAATCGGTATTAGCTTCTATTTGGCTCTACCTATAAAGATGCGATTCGTGAAGTTTTTGAAAGCTACTATTTGCGGGACTTTACTCGCTCTGCGTTCTACTGTGTTTGTTGGGTACTGCACGGTTGTTGGTTGCTTCAAGAATCGAAGGATCGAACTGTCCGCCGCGCGTGTAATTTCTTAATAAGATCCGCAGCTGATAGCCTTTACCTTTTCGTCGCGTGCGCCGTCTTCTACGGCGGAACGGAATCACTGTTTAACTGGTTTCCTAGGAGAAGATATGCAGAATAAGTGTGCCACTTTATTGCACCGTCCTTACCGTTGTATCTAGAAGGTGCGACAAACGTGCATTCGGGATGCACCTCTCTTGTCCACGGAAGAAAACGACAAGCGTGCACTAGTGTGCACCATTCTTGTCTACAGGACGGAGGGAAAATGACAAGCGTGCGCTCGTGAGCACCACTCTTGTCTACAGGAAGGAGGGAAAACGACAAGCTTGCACTCGTGTGTACCACTCTTGTCTTTGTGATGATAGAAATGCGCGAAAAGGCAGAGTCTAAGTTTTACAGAGATATTACCGAGTACATGTATATTACGCAAAAGTATATTAGAATTTTACATCCGTGAAAAAACTAAGTAAGGTTACAAAATACGCAAGGTTTTTACCATTAAATAAATTCAAGATCCGTAAGTAGAAAAATAGTCGAAGTCCGAATTTGATCGTGCAAAAATATTCTTTTGTCCGAATGTGCTCGTGCAAAAGAATATTCTAAGTCCGAATTTTCTAAGTTTAGGTTTGTATTGAAAGTAATCTTAGCAGACTGAGATTCTGAAACTGACTGACGCTTTTGCCGGTCACTTCGGCCGTTTTTATACTCTACAAGAAGTGCTAAAAGTGCACTGTCTTACGGGTCAGTCGGTCAACGGTCCTGGCGGTCAACGGCCCCGCACTCGCTCGGTTCCCGCGGTCGCAAGATGTACCTAATCTCTGCACGTGCTTTATCTCTCTGCGACCGTTTGCTCGCTTAGGCAAGCGCCCGTGGTCTTTGCGCAAGTGTTGCTGTGAGAAAAGAAATTTCAAGAACATTGAAAGAATATTAAAAGAAATTATTAAGAAATTATTAATATAATAATAAAAAGGAATATTAAAAGAATATTATAGCTATCTAGCTATAGTACTTATACGCGCTATTGTTACATAGAGTCGCTGTACCGCTTTGCATGCGCGAATAATGGTACAACATGCTAATACTTGTATACACGATATTAATCCCTTAATTAATGCGCTAATACAATTGTTTTAATAACAATTATATTGCTTGTGATGACGGTATATTACCGGCCATAATATGTTACCGACCATGATATATTACCGACCATGGTACATTACCGATCATGGTATATTACCGATCATGGTATATTACCGATCATAATATATTCAAGGCTGGTAATTTATCGACTACTGTAATGATAAAGTAAAAAAAGAATAAGATAACTGGATATATTAATATTTAATGGATACTTAATATATCTATGTCCACGGATGGGACAGCTGTGTCATCAAGACTTTAGCCTGGTGGCAGCTCTTCAGTTTCACTCAAGCGGTTCTGTGTTCCCGTTTCAGCCAGTCCTTGATGTGGTTTTTTTTTATTGTAGAAGGGACTCTAACTCTCTGACAGGCTGCTTTTTCTAAGGTTTTGCCAAACTGTCAGCCATCTCGTTGTTTTGAATACTTTGATAGCCAGGTACCCAGACTAGCGTGATGCTGTTTTGCTCGCCCAAACATTGTAGAGCTTGCATACAGTCCCAGATCACTGAGGATTCAGTGGTGGTTTTAGCAAGATTTCTTATGGCTGCTTTACTATCCGTATAAATGTTGATTCTTCTCTTTTTTGTCTCTTTTGATAGTAGGAGTTTTGCACATTCCAGAATGGCCAGGACTTCCGCTTGAAAAATTGTGGCCAACCTACCCAGGGAGAACAATTCCCTATAATTTGATCCTAGACAGTATATACCCGTTCCAAAGCGGCTGTTTGCTCTAGATCCATCAGTGAACCAGGCCTGAACGCTCGGCTGGATCTGAAGATTTCCATTTTTTTTGTCTGACCTGGTGGTCAAGTTTTTAGAAAACGTTCTGTCCACTTGGCATATTCTGGATATTCTATTCTATTTTAAGGTAAAAAGTTAAAAAGGTAAAAAGGTAAATACTTTTTAGTTAACTCAGTTACAGTTTTGTGCTTTTAATTTTTAATTTCATTTAGTTATATTTTATCGGTACCTAATGACTTTTCATGTAAATCTTGTGAAGGTGGCCATGCCATAAAATTTTGATTTTAACGCGAAGTTGTTTGCATATAAAACGGATTGTATTTTGTTATATGACTATATACCCAGCAAACAATTTGATTGTGAAATGTTGAGGATTTGTCAAAAATCGCCGGCAGAATTTGATGCCAAATAGCTTACTGTGTCCTCAGTAGGATATGGTTTGGCAAATGAATTTGTCCAATATGTAAATATGCCACAAGAAGACCAAAATCGTAACAGATCTGCTACTAGCAAAGCGAAGCTAAAGTGAGGCATCAAATCCACATCAGGTTTTGTCATTGTCTGTTGGCGCCAAAATATCGCCAATTATAGAACATATCTGTTATCAAAACTGTCAACAGAACATTAGCAAATACAGGACAGATCTGTCGTCAGAAACGTCGACAGATTGCTGCCAAACGCAGACTAGATCTCTTGCCTAAAATGGATTCTAGTTGGAAGTGGAATTACTTACTAAGAAAAAAAAAAACCTTATGGCATATTGCTTTGTCGGAGAGGAATTAATTCGAGATTTTGGTAGAATTAATTTCTGAAGGCCTAATACAGCTCGCCGATCAACTGATGAACTCTATTGAAAGGGACCGAACCTGCAAAAATTCTAATGTGATAATGGGATTTGAACTCGAGATCTCCATATTCGCAGTCCCTGCATTCAGTCCACAAAACCACTTGTGTTTGTTACTAACATATTGTTACGCTTGTGGTGAGAACGACTCGTCTTCGTCGCTAAACTCCGCGATTTGCGCGACCGTCCGCAAAAATAAAAGAACGCGGCGCTTTGATTAACAGTATTATGGCTCAAAGTACATAATAAAATAATTACAAAGAATGCGATCGGATTTACAAATACGTTGTAAAAAATCCGCGACCGAAAATTCTCTTTTTACAACAACCGTCGTCGCCCGGCAACCGACAGTCGCGCCGAGTGCGCGCCGTTCACGCGATACCCGCGGCACACACGCGGTATCCGCCGCGTAACATTGCTCCCCGTATTTTTCCAGATCGTCGGGACGACGATCAAAAGAGGATTCCAGTCTTCCCGCTCACTCCCGAGCTGCTGTTCCAAAATCTTGAGCCAACTGGCCGAAGAAATTCTTCTCGAATAACTTCCATCTTCGGAGCTTTAACAATTTCTCGCTATAAACCTTGATCATCGGACAAGGGGAGAAGAAACACGCGTGGACCCACCGCCTTAAAACGGGCACTACTCTAAGTCCCAGCCTCGGCATTCGCCCAACGGTTCACGGGAAATCACACGTCAAAAATTGTGGACGAGGCGGTCTTCCTTCATACAATATAAGTTAATAGAAGATCACTCCTCGAGGACGATGCCTCCCACGCAAGAGCGTCCCACGACGACACGACGACCGCCGAACCGGGCACCGACATAACTAAACAAAAATAAAAAAAACACCAACAGCATGCTTTCAAAAGCAAACATTAAACAAAACGTTATAATCAACCAAGGTTCATCAACTTTTTAAACCAAACAACATAAAAATCTCAACGGGTCTCCGCCGCAAAAAAATTATAAAAAAAATTCCATCGTTTGACTTACACCACCGCAAATGTTTTTTTCTTTTTTTTCCCTTTCCCGGAACCCCGCAATCGCGGCGCTACTCGGCACTCCGACGCCAAACAACGGCGCAACCGAAAACAACACCATCAATCCAGAACGGATAGAACTCCCCCGACAGAAGGCCGAAAGCGACACTCCGCCACATCTATATAACCGGAGAAAATTATAACAACCGCTAAATACCAAGGAACAAATATCAACCAGCGGGAATCTAAAAAAAACCCGCACAGAATAGAAAGACACCAAATTTAAACTAATAAACCAGAGCTAGACCTATCCTCAAACAAGACCATGTAACAACCGCTCAGCCGCAAGGTCCAAAGGATATTCGGCAACACAACGCGATTCTCTCTTTCATAACTCAAAACCCGAAATTCTATCCATCTCTCCCCTTGAACGAGACTTTACTCGCGAGATCGAACTCGTTCTGAGAAGTCCGACTCTTTACACGACACGGACTCTCCCCCTCTTTGACTAACCGTTTCCACGGTCTCATTGCGCGCCCCGAAAACATTGAAACTACTCAGCTGGAAATTTTCCGGTCGTCGAAGCTTAGCTCGCTTGTACTTTAGAACAGACTGCATCCGCCTTTATTCGGCTAATCGCTCTTCGCGAAACCGCACCAACTTCAGCACTGCGCATAATCTCTCCAAATCGGGCGCCGCCTTCCCCGTCACCGGTGTCGCCAATGCTTTCGCCGCCGCCGGTGTCACAACCTGATCGCGCGTTCTCCACGGTGAATACACTAGAGCCATGCCGCCTCTTTCTCTCAAGCTCAATCCCGGACGAGCCCCCATAATTGTTACGCTCGCAGTGAGAATGACTCGTCTCCGTCGCTAAACTCCGCGATTCGCGCACCCGTCCGCGGAAATGAGAGAACGCGGCTCTTTGATCAACACTTTATTATGGTTCAAAGTACAATGATAATTACAAAGAATGCGACCGGTTTTACAAATACGTCGTCACAAAATCCGCGACCGAGAATTCTCTTCTTTTACAACAACCGTCGTTGCCCAGCAACCGACAGTCGCACCAAGCGCGCGCCGTTCAGGCGATAGCCGCGTCACACACGCGGTGTCCGCCGCGTAACACTATAATTTTATTTATCTATTTATTCTCAAGCTATCCTACACATTTCATTTATTATTGATGTAAATTATTATTGTATTAAAACTATAAAAGTACAATGTATCTGCAACAATAAATAAAAATATTTCTGTTATTATTATATTAAATATAATTTAAAATACATGTTTACAACGCAAACAAATTGTTGATATATACTGATTACAGTTTACTAATGTTCCTACTGATTTGGCTATTAGCGGTCTGAAGAATAGATGGTCTTACATCTCAAAAAACACGAATATCCCGTTAGACGAATTTTTAATTGCGATTACTTTCATTCTATCTTCCTCATTTTTTACTTTTGATGATGTCATCTATAGACAAACTTTTGGAACCCCTATGGGCTCTCCATTATCTCCTTTAATTGCAGATATTGTCATGCAAGATATCGAAAATAAAGTATTATATAAATTTAATTCAATTCCGTTCTATTTTCGTTACGTAGATGACATCGTCTTAGCAGCTCCAAAACATAATATTGACAAAATTGTATCGTTA
>NW_018022004.1:24911-26173 GCF_002006095.1 Pseudomyrmex gracilis
AATAAAACCTCCTCACAGCTGTCTGTAATTTCAAAACATAGACTTGATTCAAATCATACTTTCGATTGGGACAATACTCAAATTTTAGACTATGAACGTAATTTTTTTAAAAGATTAATTTCCGAGACTATACATATCAAGGAACAGACACTAGGTTTANACCTAATTAATGACACGAATTTACTTGACCATTCTTATTTTAATTTACTTGACTTAATAAAATCTTCCAAAATTTAAATTTTACGCAACCGTTTTTACTTTGACTTTACTGTTGGTTGGTGGGGAGACTGTTATATAAGTTGTTGCTTTTTCTCTCTGTTCATTGTTTGATCTTGACTTTGGATATGTAAGTTTCAATACTTGTAAACTTTATAACTTTAACTTTTATATTATATTGTGTGTGATTATTTACTACACGACCTTTTCAGGAAGTTTAACCTTATACAACTACTATAGACTTCTAATGTAAGATCTATCATTTTTTATTAATTTTGCGAACTTTGTAATATGACGTGACTATTTATATTTTATTTTATATTTACATTTATATTTATTACACTGAAGAAGGCTCAAGTAAGGGCCGAAACGTTTGTGTCATCTCTTAATTTTATTTGCGTTTTATTGCGTTGTATATGCTTTTTGTTAAATAAACTTTAAGATCCATTAAAAGCTCGAAACAGACCTTGTTATACTTAATTACTTATTGTTAATACTGATTACACTTTCAAATGTGTTCTCAACACATTTTTGAAACCTGTACATTACTAAAATTAATGTTAATTATGTATGTCATTAATACTAATTATGTGAGATAAATATTAATTATGTAACATTTCTATTAATTATGTAAAATTAATATTACTTATGTATATTAAAAACATCGTAGTGTTACGTCCCGGTCGGTCGCAGCTAAAAAAAATTAAAAGGAATTTAGTCCTCGGACCATTGACTGGGAGTTATCGCAAATTTTAGGTAAAAACCCGGGATCGCCCGCAGCAAGGAAATCGTTCACGAAAAGGTAAAAGGAAACGCAACGAGAGGACGGTGCTAGACGTGGTTCCCAGAGAAAACAAACACCGTAGAGTCGTTGAGGTTGCGTGTTCCAATGAAATTTAGTCGATCTATGACGGTGGCGTGCTGCTCTATACACTCGGGGCACTTTATTAATGATTTACACAGTTTGTCCGGAAAGTTCCCGGACTACGTGAATTAAAAATCGAAAATGAAAGATATGGTTTATTAAACAAGTTTACACTTCAAGG
>NW_018022004.1:27009-29401 GCF_002006095.1 Pseudomyrmex gracilis
AGTCCGGGAACTTTCCGGACAAACTGTGTATACGTCACGATGCTCTCAAAACACATCTGGCAGCGACGATCTGCACGTCTCTGTTCGACCTCGAGGCCGTGACTTACAAGGAATCGTCGGAGGTGATGAGGGAACCGGGTATCGTTGCAACGTTCGCAAAGCATATATGAGGGGTCTCCTGAATTTGCAGGAGGCTGCAGGTAAAATACTCGCGTTTTCTTGCAGCGCGTCAAAAGGAAAGTGCGCATGGAGTTTACCTGCAGAATGTAGTAACAATACAAGCGAGAGAGTACGGGAATATCATTAAGCGAATTATTAATCTGAATCGCTGGGAAAAGCTTGTAGCACGCAAATATCGCAATCGTAAGCGGCTTGAATCCGCACAATATTTGCCCAGCACCAGCAACACAGGATAAATCCCAGTTTTACACCTGGATTACTTACTGGCACGTGATAATTAATTTTGTCACGCGGTTCTTCAAGCGGAATATTGCCAGCACAATCCGAACAATAGATATTGTCAGTCCACGAACATATGATGGCGAGAACGCGATTGCACAGAAGTTGATGAGAATTTATTAGATTCCGTCCCCGGATATGACTAATATGCTCGAATCTCTGAGCTCGTAAAACTCGTTGGTACGCTCGGCTATGAAGTTAAGAAAATGTCTATGGCATACTTCGCAATCGCGCACGCCCGGTAAAACAGTAGTTACACTCATGTTGTATTTACCGCAACGGACTATAGCGGCAAAAGTACCGATAACTACCCCGTGGGTACCGACAGGTATACAATACTGTCCGATATTGAATTCGAACAATGCAACTCGTACAGTAAATTTCGTTGTTTCCATGCCGCCGATATCCCGAGACTTTACGACACCGGCCTAAGCTGTATTTCTGCCAGTAATCAAAGTTTTGAGGTAGGAAATTGACTGCACCGGTTAACAAAGTCTGACGTGCGCGGATGCATATTTATTTATTCCAAGGTGATTGTATGTGTATCGCGAGACTCCAAGTGCTTCGGTGGCCTAACAGGGAAGGCGATGGCACGGAAAGCTGAAGATTCCAGGTTCGACTCCTGGCCGAGGAGTTTTTTTCGCAATATTTTAAAATTAGTTAGAGAGGTATCCGGAGTTTTTCATATGTGAGATGCAAATCCAGCATCCCGTATGATTTTAAGAATTGAGATTTTAATTCAAAAAATACTTGTAAAAAATTTACAAGTAGAATTCGTTACATGTATATATTATATGTACACGCATAGTTTCCGCAGAACATTCTGCGAATGGCTCGTATCGGCCTTATTAATTTCCTGTTGACAATTTCACGAGCGTTAAGTTTTTGAAATTACGCTGGCTGAAAATTAGCGTGAACAACATTATCAGACCATCTTCGATATATGTATGTGTATTGCGAGACTAACTCCAAGTGCCTCGGTGGCCTAACAGGAAAGGCGATAACACGGAAAGCCGGAGATTCCAGGTTCGACTCCTGGCCAAGGAGTTGTTTTCGCAATATTTTAAAATTAGTTACGGGGTATCCGGGGTTTTTCATATGTGAGATGCGAATCCAGCATCCCGTATGATTTTAAGAATTGTGATTTTAATTCAAAAAATACTTGTACAAAATTTACAAGTTGAATTCGTTACATGAATATATACAGGGTGTCTGACAACAAACTATAAAGCCGACGTGTGTAGGTAGATTGGGTCATTCTGAACAGAAAAGTTATATACTATTTTGCAAAATTTGCAATATTTATTGAGATATGAATTAATAAATGTAAACCAATGAAGGCGCGGGGAGCGATGATCGGACTCTATAGGCGTGCACAATTATCAGATAAAAAGAAAAATGGCTTCTCTCATGTAATGTCTTAGTAACGAGAGGCGAAGTAAACAAACTAGCGCGGAACGACTCAGTTTCTTGCGATCGAACCCTATTCGGCGGTACGCAGCGAACAGCGGCGAGCGAGGAGTAGAGCTGATAATTGTGCACGCTTATAGAGTCCAATCATCGCTCCCCGCGCCTTCATTGGTTCACATTTATTAATATAATTCATATCTCAATAAATATTGCGAATTTTGTAAAATGGTATATAACTTTTCTGTTCAGAATAACTCGATCTACCTACACACGTCGGTTTTATAGTTTGTTGTCAGACATCCTGTATATATATATATATATGTACACGCATAGTTTCCGCACAAACATTCTGCGAATGGCTCGTAATGGCCGTTGTCACGTCCCAACATTTTTCCCTCCTAATCGTCCGCAATGACGTTAAACTACGGCGACAACAGTTGTATTATAATCACATACTGCTATATAGTTGTGTCAAGCCTAAAGTTACGTATCTTTCCATAATCTTATGTTAGCCAGTTTCGTG
>NW_018022005.1:0-8198 GCF_002006095.1 Pseudomyrmex gracilis
ACGGGTTTTTAGAGAAAGAATGTTTTGTAGTATATAAATGTTGTAAAACAGGTTTTATAGAGAAAGAAGTTTTTGGAGTATAAATAAAAAACTAATTTAATTTAAATACAATACGTGTTGTGCGTGTATAAGTAAAACAAGACAAAATTTTTTTCGGTATATAAAAATTCAGAGAAAAATAGGATGAGAAGAAAATATTAAAAAGTGTATTGTGTTGCAGTAAAAAAAGTGTTTGTCAAAATCATATTCTACAAAAATGTGTAATATCTGAAAAAAATATTTTTTCAAAAAAAGGTAAAAAAAGGCGCCAAGTACACGCGCAACTCGTATCTCTAGAGAAAAAGTGCAATATTATTATAAAAATCTTTTCTACAAGATCTATTCTACAAAAGAAATGATATCAATAAGTTACGCCAAGTAAAATCTTTTAATGTATATTTATACATTGTTACAAAAATATATAAAATATATAAAACTTTGTAAGTTGCTTATACGTTGTAAAATAGAAAATATTTTAAATCAATAGAGAGTTTAAAATATTGTATGACCACTGCACTTTTTATATAAAGCATTTATTGATGTCAGAAATGACTTCGCCTTGCGTGGAAAATCTTAAACTATGTCGAATCACACATATAGATTTTGCTTTGTGTGAAAAGTCAAAAGCTCATGTGGAATGATTCAAAATAAAAAATATTTAATATAAAAAAACTTGGCGCGACTGCACCGAAAACTAAAGACAGAGTCAAAAACCTAGTAGAATTTTTGAAAATAAAAAATATTTAATAAAAAGAATTGTCGCAACTGCACTTATTGTTAGTTTTTGGTGCAGCCGCGCCAAGTTTTTTTACAGTAAATATTTTTTATTTTGAAACATTCCACATGAGCTATAATAAACATGAAATCATAATAGTCAATTTTTTAACAAAAGAAGATAAGCTCTGTTGTAGACAGAGTCGATAAGTTTTCGTTCGATAATAGAGAACTACAAAATCTCTAACAAGAAGTATATTCGCAAATTTAATGTCCGTATTACAAAAAATGAAAAAGAAGTTACATATTTAGATAATACATTAGTAAGATACTTTGTAATATTGTATTTTACACTCCTTTAAATATTCGAAGGAGACTTATTTTTCAACACGATGGCGCACCTACACATTTATCTAAACGTGTTCGCCGTTCCTTGAATGCAACGTATCCAAACAGATGGATAGGACGCGGTGGACCATACTTCTGGTCAACGAGATCTCCAGATTTAACTCCGTTAAATTTTTTCCTTTGAGGGCATTTAAAAAATTACGTTTATCGGCAACCGCCTCAAAATCGGCAAGAACTGAACGAACGTATAATAGAAGCAATTGGAAGCATAACTCCACAAATGATTTACAATGCCGGACGAAGTTTGCATCGAGTAAGAATATGTATACACAAATGAATGGGGAACATTTTGAACAATTATTATAATTATTATTTAATGTATAAAGATTGTATGTTTTTAATTAAAACGTGTTGATAATTAATTTACTTAATGTCAATATTTTGTCATTTTGTTATCTATTATAATATTAATAATTTGTTTATGTCAGTAAATAATAAGACTGCTCTTTTTTTTAAATCTTTGTCAAAATGTTATTATTTTTATATATAATACGCAAATTTTAAATGACGCAAACTCTTACTTCATTAGTATAACATACATTTTAGTGACAAAAAAGGGGCGACATTGTTTGCGTCTTTAACATTGTCCCGCACCTGAGCGCGCGAATTTTAGGCGATCTCATTCGTTATCTTTGAATGCTTCTAACTCAAAAAATATTATAGCCTCGACATTTTGGTATTAGAATTTTTGTCTTAGAATGATTTCGAGAATCTACTGATAAAAAGAAATTCGGTAGTTGCGGGACACCCTGTATATATATGTTTGTTAATAACTATTCAAAAGTATTTCTGATAATACTAGAATTAGACTAAGGTGACCAACTCCTAGCGCATGGAAAGAGGGACATTTTAAAAACAGAACATTTTTACATACATAAATTACTTTACTGAAAAATATATTTGTAAATAAATTTTTATATAATATTTTATACATATATATTTATGAGAATACTCAATACACGATAACACATCGTATATTGATAGAAAATGAAACATTATATAGTAACATGTTCCCATCAACTTTACTCTAAAAGTTAGAAAAATNAATCTCAAAGAGGTTGCGTTCAGGTTAGGAAACAAAGCGCTCAGTGAGCAATTGAATTGTGATTCTTACTTTTAGAAGCAGTTAACATCCGAGTATTGACAAGAAGTTTTGCAACCAGTATCTTTTTTGAACTCAAAAAAAAAAGAGTATAAAAACATATACCAATCACAAACGACCGTTTACAAGCGTTCAGTAAGTGGTCGTACTTGACGTACTTCTAGATAGCAACGATGCCGACTCGAGTTTCAGTAGCACGTGACACGATACGCATCCCCTCCACTGCTACCGAGACTCGAGTTTGGCATCACTGAATGGTAGCTCAATAATTTCTTTTTGTCATTTTTTTAAATGACTATTTAATATGTACATCTAAAAAAAGAGGGACAATTCAAAATTATGTCTTTAATTTGGGACAAATTGTGGGACGCATTGTGAAGTGGGACGAAGAGTTAAAATGTGGGATTGTCCCTCCTAATTTGGGACGGTTGGTCACCTTAAATTAGACATACTATAATAAAACATTTCGGCTAAATATTGTTATTATATGTCTTTAAAACATCTTTGCAATATTACATTGCAACTTGCAATGTTGCAACGTTTCTGAAATATTACTGGAAGCTTCGGTGTTGTGTAGGATGATACATATCTATACTACGTTCAATTTGAGGAGAGAAACCGGATGAGCGAAAATTTCGCGCATTTCCCTTATTAAAAAATCTCTTTACTTTACAGCCTTGGCTGTAAAATGTTTTACCAACAATTTCGAACGCAACGCTTTCCCTACGCTACTTTGTCTGCTTTTCTTTTCCCATGCGCAGTAAAATCCTCTTCTCAAATTGAACGCGCCTTGTGCACGAAAATGTTGTCATCTGGCGGCGACAAGAGGCGAAGTACGCTAGACGATCAGCTGTACGCTGTCCGACGACGTGGACAAAAAAAGTGACCTAGTTTTTCAGGATTTCGTACTTTGCACCGAGATATCTTTGTTAGGAAGGCACGGAGAAAAAATTTCGCGAAATACTTTTTTTTGTGTCTCGATCTCAACTTTTGATTGAGTTTAGGCCGAACTTGATCGGTTTAGCCGTTGTTGAGATCTAAAAATCTCGAAAATTCTCATTGGCCGTTCTCGCGTATAAGAGGCACGGGGTAACTCGCGCATCGCGCGCAAACTTTGTTCACGCGTATACTTGACACGAGGCATTACTGTGCTTCTTGATACTTTTAATTTATTGCTGCCATATTTTTGACAGAATAGAGAACAAACAATGTCAATATTGACATTTCATTATCTACTATTAGCAGAGAGGAGACTGAAAGCGGCCATCCTATTGTAGGTTCTTACGACGGTTTTAGCGCTATATCCACAAAAACGGATCTTAAAGGCCGCTATATACATATAATAAATAGACTGCGCGTTCTCTATCTTCTCTATGAAGAGGGAATGGTCAAAACGCAGACAAAGATAGATGCTTTCACTCGTGTTTCTATCTTTGTTTAGTGATATAGTGATTGGCGGACAAGAAAAGTAGTAAAAATGAGAACTAATATAGTAGGGCGATAAAGAAACGTCGAGCAATATAAGGGCGAAAGTGACAGAAGTTGATTGATATTCCGTAAAGTTACATAATGATCCCCACTCTAGACGTTGAGACAGAGACAGAGACACGAGTGAAAGCATTTGTCTCGCTCTGCGTTTTGATTCATTTCCCCTATCACATGCGCAGTTCTTTTTTTATACGTCTGTGATTGAAATGCAGCTTGTCCTTTAGCAGCAGGATTTTGTATATATACACGAACAGTGTAATAATTATTTTACAATATATAAATGAGAAAAGTAAGATCAAGGCTCTTCTTTATTCATATTAGTTTTTATACATTATTTTAATACGAAGCAATAAAACTGTTTTTATACATCAACTAATAAGAAAAATAATAAAATAACTATAAAACTTAATAACTAAAAAAGTAGTATAGTAATATTATTATGATAAAACTTCAGAGTGTTTTGAGAAACATTGACGGATATAATCTCGTCGTCGCAACTCTCGTATTTCGCATGATGTAACAATTGTCGTGTATATCGTGCGAACTGACGAGCACTCTCGTCACGAAAGAAGTCGTATGAACAAGATCCGCAGAACTCAGGTCTCAGTCTTATCGTGAGTGCTAGCCGGATAAACGTGACATAACTCTTGCGATATTGTTATTCCGCGAAAAGAGAAGCGATTATAGGTTTGCATCTTCTCTGAAAGAGAGACACTTTGGTTTTTCTTCCTTGCGTGACACCAACACAAAAAGTCTGCGCGGACAAAATACGCGAATAAGAAGTATCAGACATTTATACGTATCGAATTTTTCTTCTTCAATCTTCTCAGATTTTTTAATTTGACTAAGTGTTAGAAGGCGACATTTACAACAAAGTCTCTTTCTTTGAAAGGTCACGACAAAATTAATAAGAATCGAATGTGCATAACGATATTCATTAAGAATAAATTTACATATTTAGATATCTAGAGACGTTATTTGTCAGTTACATTTAATTGTGTTTGCACGTAAGCGCCAATATTACCATGTGAAAAACTCATACATCTTGCAAAAATCAAAAGTGAATATTTCTATTGTTAATATAAATAAAAATTGTTGAAAAAACTTAAGATATAAAAGAGAATATCGTGTGCAATAATAACATTAACATTAATGAAATACAGTTTAGATGTAAAGATTTTTCTCATGTAGTTGTTCATCTTCGCGAAATGTACTAATCAACAATGCTGATTGCAAAAACATGTTTGCGTATATTTCCGCGTCGCATCGAATGATCCACATCAATCATATTACAGTCTGTATCATATCTTGAAAAACATAATCAACACAGTCGGCCAAAGTGCGTACTTAAAGTCGCGTTAAAATATTTTCACATTGATAAAACAAGCACACTCAAAAGAAAAAAACTCTGCTTTATGAGTTTCAGAGAAAAAAATCAGTTTTGCATTTGTAAGCTACTCCTCATCATTAGTTAAAAAGAAAACATGATTATCTCGCCTAATATGGGTTTGCTAGCGGCCGGAATGGCCACTGGAATTTTTCTTTACATCGGTCTTCGATTGAGGTAAGTCTATATAAAAAAATCTTTAAAATTATTAATCTTAATAATATGGAATGTGTATCCTAGCAAGCAAGCTCACGTGATAATGACGTTAGTTTTTGGTCTGCAAAACGTCAATTATGACATAAAAATGATGTCATTTTGACGTACATATCACGTGATTATGTCACATCTTATTGACGTCATTATATTACGTCAAGTAGACGTGAATATAATAAAAAAAGTCTCATCAATATAACATGGTAAAGACGTTATTGTAAATTTAAAAGGAAAACAAAATACAACATTAAAAGAACAATAGTATCAACATCCCACATAGCACGTAATATTACTGCATTACAGTAATAAAATGACCGCCGAAATGCATCGCAGTAATATTACGGTGATATAAAAAAAAAACGCTTTATAGAAACAAAATTAATTCGAAATTTCACTTGAATTAATTTTTGGAGATCTGGATTCAGTTTGTCAATCAACTGATTAACTAGATGAAAGATACCGAGCCTGGAAAAAATCCTAAGGTGATGGTGGGGGATTTGAAACTCGAGACCTCCATATTTGCAGCCCCTGCACTCAGTCCGCTAGACCACTTGTTCCTTATAATATAATTTTGTCGAGATATATCATGTTGTTTTTTATTCATATCTAAGATTTTGTGAAAACTGCAATATAAATACTTGTTTAATTTTCTTGTGTATTTTTTTATATCAAGATTTTTTTAAGCAATAATGCAACGACAATAGTATATGAAAAATCCGAATTATCAGCGATAAGTGGATTCACGCTTATCACGTAACTTTCCGCGTATCAATGTTCAAGTCGTGCTTCTCATAAGGAACAATATAATATACCGTATGTTTGTCTTATACTCTTGCTTATATGCATCATCGCAATATCGCGAAACGATTCGTGTTGTAGCTGCGATTTCGAACAAATAAAAAACACGCGTTACACCGACACATTTTAGTAGGCGAAAAGCATAAATTATTATCTACATAACGTCTAACTCATTGAATAAAGAATCTTCTCAGTTACGTATCATGATAAAGATAAGTTGAAGTTTGACAATACGTTTAGTTACTATTTTGAAGCGCTTTGAATCGCTCGTAATATAGACCAAACTTAGAACAAGTTGCGTTTATCTTGAATTGAGCTTATTTAACGTGTAAAGCAGATATCGAGCTCAAGACATATCGTAAGATAGCAAGATAAAATATTTGTCTCATACATAGCTATCGTTGACCCAGATTAAAGAATAATTTTGTTTCCTCGCGTCTTATAAAAGAATTGTTACATTAAATAGTTGACGAATATTGTCAACGAATAGGTTCTTGTACAGTGTCCTTTGATTTTTCAATGATCTTTTAGATTTTGATGAGTTATTTCAAAGGACCCAAGTTTTGATTATTCGATGAGTGTAGCCTGTCTTTTGTAAACTGCATGTGCAAATTCAGCTGCGAAACAAAAATCGCGCGTTTAGCAAAACAAGCTCCGTTCGAATCTACTTTTGAATTTTGTAATTGATCATAAAAATAATAAATCAATAGTTTATCCGCGCGTTACACTTATTATATGATATTAATGTTGCATATTTATATGTCATTATACATACGCTATATGTGTTTCGGCACGGAGTTTTTCTTTGATTGTACACGAATCCTGGCATTACGCGACACGAAAGAAACGTTGTTGCGTACAATAGCTTCTAAGTGTATAGATATTCGACGAAGTCTTGTGATTTCTCGAGCTGATTTAGGTTTGCGCGCTCAGTAACAGGAAGTTGCCCACGGCACGGCAAGTGCGTGCGATGCACATTAATATATCATTGCTAATATATTGATATGTAGAAGTGAGAAAAAAAAGATAGAAAAAGAAGAGGGGCAGTGTCATTAAATTGCACGTGACGGGTGGGGAACATCGTCAATCGGGAAGAAACGTCGTTCGCAACAATAGACCCAGTCACGTATCAAACCATGGCGAACAATGGACGCAGCGTAGGGGAACCGGAAGCGTGTATAGAAATCGAACACCCGGGGATCCGCGTCGCGCTCTCTTCATTGTCGGAATGCTTGTTGTCGCAGATAGTCAGTATCGGTGCAACGCGCCGCGTTTTTTGTCAAGTATTGAGCCTATTGCAGGTGTAAAAATGTTGAGCTCTTGATTTTTTATAGAAACCTTCATCTTACGCGTTAACAGAGGCTGAAGAGTCCCCGTTTGATCGCATTTTGATTCGCCATCAAATCGGATGTCGCATTGTGATCTGTCAAAGAGTGTAAGAAGAAAAAAACTGATTTGTTTCTCTGACGCGTATTATATTCAATATCGCCGATACAGACCAAGTTCTCGCTTGATTATATGTCTGAAACTTATTTTACCAAAGTTAGAAATTCATTTTGTTGTTGTTCGTTGGAATTTCACGTCATTATTATTCTAAACCGATAAAGTTTCTATTGTGCTGCAAATTAATTTTCTATCGACTTTCAAGCAAATTTCTCGTCCGTGAGAAGAAGCAACACAAAGAAAACAGAACCGAATGAACACTTCTTTGAACAAACCGAAGTCACAACACAAAACAATGCAAGACAGAAAAGTAGTACAGTTTTAATCGTATGCAAGACGAAAGCGAGAAAACGAGCAACAAACGGACTACAGTTTGTCCTTACGTCCTTACTTTTACTCAATGACAATAGCGCGAAACGTTCGCATTGGTGTTATTGTAATACCGAGCCAAAACAGAAGAACAGATGAAACATTTTTTTTGTAAAATTATTTGCGGGAGAAAGCGACATAAACAGTAAGTATGAAATAATAATAATAACAATAAGCCTATTGGCACAATAATTATTACGTATTTGTAAAATTAGAATTCTAATATATATATATATA
>NW_018022005.1:8203-28402 GCF_002006095.1 Pseudomyrmex gracilis
ATATATATATATATATATACACATATTATCAGGTTCTTGTTTAATTGTATTGTATAAACGTAAAAGGTAATGCAGCTTCTAGAAGAACACTCGATAAATTACTGTTACTCATTAATATTCATTTGCTATGTCAAATTCATTGCATGTCCTTTTATGTGAAAAGTATTTTAATAATTTTGTTAACAAAAACAATATTAATACGCTACAACTTGAGTTAAGATACTGATCAAAAAATTTAAAATCACAGTTTAAAGATTATATGAATACTCTCTAATCCATGCAAAAAATGTATGTGTGAGAAAATTTATTTACAAGATTTTTATAACAAGACAATTAATTATATAAGAATTGGAAAACATCTATAAAAATAAAAAATTATACGACAGGGTTACGTAATTTGAATTACAGTGACGTAATATAGAACACAGTAAAGTTGCACATATGTATTTTATGTGCGGGAAAATGAGAAAACAAACAAAGGCAAAAATCGACACAGAATCACTGTGGATTCGCTGTGAATTTCTAATTGTTATTGCTCCAAATTTGGCGAAGAAAATGTCATCATATTTGATAAAGATTCTATTTTTAAAATCACATCTTCGTTAAAAGGTGTTCGCAAAAATCAGTCAAATGAAATCAATATATACACACTTTATTGTAAAAGATATTTTGAACGTGAGTATCTATATTGACCTTTACACCGATCGTATTAACATCTCGCGACCTCAAATTTATCTGTGTTGCGTCGCGATTGAACTTTCTATATTACGTCACTTATAGATATGTACGCTTGCAATGTGTGCAAAAATTCATAAATAAATATATTTATGTCACGGGACGAAAAAGCAAAGAGTTATAAAGATTGCGTTGATCAGCCTAACTTCACTATTATCGAATACAGTTCGACCACTACCAAACTTCAGTGAAAGTTTTCTTCCAATTGCACCAACTGCTAGATTACCAACTGAAAAGAAAGAGAAGAGAAGAAAGAAAGAAAGACGGAAAGAGAACGAAAACAAAAGAGAAAGGAACATACACGATCGTGCGAACACTACGAAGACAGAAATTCCTACCATGGGACCTTCGAGACCGGCACGCATAACCACGAAGTTTCCCTGGCCACTGACGGTTTACTGTCACTTTCGAACCAACAGTCCGGTACAAGAATACGATCACGCCGGTTCTGCGGGCGCCAAGTAATCCGAAAATAGCACACCGGACAAATTAGCATTCGCAATCGAGTCCACGACTCGTGTACTTCTGTCTCGAGACATTATACAAGTTGAAATACAACTTCAGTTTTCGAAAGATCGGTTCTTCAGACAACGTCTCATTAAAAATCGGAATACTTAGTTCAGAGAAGCCGAGTCAAGATTCAGCTTAAAACCAGATCTCACACGTCAAGATTTATCCGAACAGTTTTCGTGGAACAATCAGAGAAAATAAGGAAAAATAAGGAAATTAACTTGAAGAAAAAGCGCGAAGCGTTAAACAGTAAGATTATACAAGGAGGAAAGAAGACAGAAGTTAAAGAAATGCGGTTTTTTCCTCTTACGATATAACAGTCAAGTGTAAAATTAAGAAAAATTAATCAAAATAAGAAGAAGCGCATACTTCATGGAAGTTGAATCAAGATCTTCTCTACGTAACCGGTGTTGGTGAGAAAGAAAAATAATTTGAGATCGCGAAGATAGAACGCAATCGCGAATCAACGAATGCCTATTAATAAAGAAACAATCAGTTTCTTCGGCGAAATCACCAAGAGATCTTTTCAAAAAACAGAAAAATTAGATCACTCAAAGAAGAGATAAAAAATTTAATAAAGAGAAAATTAATTACCGGAGAAAATTACAGATATTCGATTCTCAAACTGCATTTGTCGCAAAGGTCGGACAATCGAAATCTAAACGTTTTACATCGAATCGATTTTTCTGTGTTTGGATAATCTTCATTACCTGAACCATCCGTGTTCATGCGTTAGAAACCTATTAAACGCATTATAATAAAACTCAGACGTAACTGTATAATTCCGCACGGCGTTACGTAAATCAACGTAACTCTCAAAGGATTGCATTAGAAAGCCGCGCATTTCTGCATGAGCACGTGGCCAGCATGAAAATGTGAAACAGATGACCCCTTGCCGCGCGAGTAAATCGCGATCCAGATGCAGAATCGCCGAATCACCACATTCAACTACATAGATTCAATAAATTAAGATTGCGGAACGCGACAAGAAAAGAAAATTTCTCTCTCAAAAAAAAGTCACACAAAGTTCAAGAGTCGAGAGGTACTTTTTTGTCTATTTTTTTGTAATGAAAAAGCATCTTTCCTGATCAGTAAGATGCTGATGGCTTACGTCTTTAGCTTGATGTCGACGATTCTCATAGAGAATGACAAAGTCGTGCCTGGTCAAGAGAAATACAACATGGCAACTTTCATGGTCCTCTTCCTGTTGATTACAATTGAGGTTGTAGTAGTGAAAGTAGTTACCGCCGATTTAGAACAGGATGACGACAGTCATCCCTCGTCACCTCTAAGTGCGGCCGCAAGATTCTTCGACGCCGAGGAGTACGATTTGTAATCGTCAACGAGTTTTCAGTAACCAATAATACTGAAAACAATTGTAAAAATAGAAAAAATAGCATAACTCAACTAATTTATTTAATATCTCAATTATCGCACAAAAAATGCACTTCTAAAAAATTCATTTAAAAATATCGATATTTAATGATAAAATAACAATGTCAGTTTTTCAGTAATCAAATAATAATTTGTACAATAAATTATTACAATTAATTATTTCAACATATGAAAGAAACAATGTCGACATTATATAGATTCGAGATTTGACTGTTTTTCTCTCTCAAATAAATTATTAAGTAATATATTATGTACAATCGCGAGAAAACCAATTAGAAACGCATATATATACTATTATTTATATATACTATTATTATTACGCAAAAATGTATATATATCTGTTTATAAATATTTTCTATTTCTTTCATTCTCTTCCTCATAGTGTCATGAGTTACGATTATTGTATTTCATGTTAGTTCTCGCATACTACTGTAAAGTATGTCTGAAATTTATCACCGAACGTCTACAAGTAATTCGGTGTAAACATCGTATTTTTGCAACATTTATATAAGTACATTTAAAAGAAACAAATAAAAAGTTCTTTACACTCTTTAAAAATATTTCATTATTTTACTTTCATGGAAAAATAAAATAACATTAATATAAAATTAAATTTTTGTATTATATTTTTGCAGAGAAAGAACCTTGTAAGGTATACATGCGTATTGTAATATTTGTGTGATGTATATGCAATAAACGCGGTTATTTTACAGTTACACTAATGTTAATATATAATGACTATAAATAAACTTTGACATAACTAAAATGGATTGTTGTAACTTTATAGAAAAATAAATATAATATATATATAAAAATTTATAATATATATATATATAAATTTTATAATATATATATATAAAAATTTAAATGTAAGTGATTTTATTGTATGATACACGTTTTTTCTACGATTATTTCAATTTTTTGTTTAGCCTTATGTTTATTTGCATTGTTTATCGTCATAGAGAAGTTTATACATGATAAAATCTTTGTATTAACATTTTTATGAAAAAAACTTGTATTAACACATAATTCAAAATTAAATTTTATTGTCCTGCAACATATAAATAATGAACATATTTTGTCTGTATTAAAACTAACGTTTACGACTAAAACTAACGTTAATGTTATTAACTTTTTACGAACAACAAACCAAGCATTTTTACCGTAACGAGTTCCGCAAAGAGTTATATTTACAAATGTGTCTAATAAACTTGTTTCTTACAATATTTGTATTCTTTATTTTATTAAAAGTTCTTTTAACTTTTAAATTCTTTTAACTTTTAATAAATCTTTTTGTACGCTACTAGAACTGGAAAGCGTCTACTTGCTCCTTTGTTATTGCGCATGTGTGTCAATCCTAATAACTTTAAATAAATAAAAACTCTCAAATCAATACATCTCTCTCTCTCTCTCTCTCTCTCTCTCTCTCTCTTTCTCTTTTTCTCTCTCAACGCTGTATACTAAAAATATATATTATAAAAATATTGTAAATAATATTCATAATTATATAATGTTTGAATAACATATTATACATGTAATAATATGTTATAGTTAACAATTAATATAGAGTTTTAGTCTCTGAAATTTTAAACGCAAAATATTTAAACGGTTAGGAGAACCTTACGCTGCTGGGTGTTGCAAAAATATACAGGGTGTCCCATTTAAGTTGACACAGCAAAAAATCTCGTAGACAACTGATTTAAAAAAAATCAGCTGACACATGTCTTTCAGTATTTTAGTGAGAATTCAAATGGCACTATTAGTTTTTTAATGCGTGGGCGTTTTCAAGGTCATTGCAAGATCGTCTTTTTTTTATATCGTAAATATATACTTTTTATTTCGGAATGACCCAAACTTGTAATAAACTTAATCTACAGAAAACAACGCATAACTTTTGTCTGAAACAGTTTTTTGTAGGACTTCTGTTTTTCAAGATGTTAATAGAAACATTTACAGTATAAAGTGTCTAACTATACGATAAAATGTACGACGTGATAGATATCTTTTTTTAGGGTACCACAAAGCATACAAATTAACAGCTTTTTCAATATTTTGTCTTGACACATAAAAAACATCATTTTAATTGTTTGGAATATTTAACGGTTGCAGAAAAAAGTTTCTGTTCCTTTTAGAATTCTTTATTTACGTTAGTTTCCCTTGCATCTCACGTTGCTTATCGTGCTATTAACATAATAAATATGCTAAAAATAAACGAGAACAGAAACTATTACATTCACGCCGTTGTTTCTGGGTAACACTAAAAGTAGAATATAAAAATTAAAAAAAAAATGTATTAACAAAATTCAAGGTGATCTCGACCTGAGTCTGAAGATGTCACAAACATGTCAAAGTCAACCAAAGTCATCATTTTTTTAGTCTCAAACTTAATTGCTTTAAAATATTAAGCTGAGCTTTACGGTATTAAGCTTAAGATTTAACCTTTATGTCTGTTAACTTTCGGGTCTCATAATTCAAAAAGTATTTAATCTAGTTTTGAAAAGGTCTTGAAATCAGCTACAAGAATATAAATTAAAAAATGAAGATTTTCATTTAAAAAGTTTTAGGTGACTTTGACTTGACCTTGAAAAGGTCACTCGAAGTCCAGTCCGTATTTTTATCATGTGTCCTTCTTCAAATTATGCAATTTTTGTTTGAACAATTTTTGTCTATGCGAGCTACAGAAGAGATATTAAAATCCATTATTTAAGATGGAACACCCTATATATACATTTCCGCAAGAAACACCCAGTGTAAGGCTCTCATGACTGTGTTTATAAATTTTGTGTTATAATTAAAAACTTTCTGCAAAAAATGGATATTACGTGATAATGTCAGATACTAGAAATAAAATTATTTCCTTGTTTTTAGTGAATAAATTATTATATACGTATTTTGGACTCCTAATTGCTTACAATGCTAAAACTATTTCAGGAAAAACACAAAGGCCAAGGAAACGAAGCGATCAGATGTGAACGACGGACGTTGCGCCTGTTGCTTGGCACCGTTTTGTCTCAGCCGCAGTGTGCGCTGCAGCAATTGCGGCAGTAGAATCTGCAGAAAAGTCTGCTCACGCTGGAACACATCAGACACTACCTGGCTTTGCATATTCTGTCACCAACAGAAATTTCCGCAGTAATAATTTTACTCATCGCATGTTAATTCGGAAGTTTTATTCTTCATAAAAACAAATTTAGAAAGAAAAGATCAAATTAATCTTGTTAAAGGTCATACATGACAAGAAGCAAAAAATGGTTTGAAACCTTCGGCGGCGTGGCAAATAAGAAAGAGTTACACAACATCTTCGGCACCGCTAAATCACAAGTCTACATCGAAGGTAATTTCTATAATGACTGATAGAAATTTTTTGTTTAATTTTTTCTTTTACTCTTACATAGTATGTTGTGTCTTATTGATATATGTACATGTATAGGATTTGGCCGAATAATATGTACAAGCGTACATGAAAAAATGTACAAATATATTTTTTCATGAGGTATCACGTACTTGTTTATATACATTATTTGGTTCGATTCTGTATACAGTGTATCATTGAATTGCGGAATAGGCGCGGGATCGGAGAGCAAGCGGGACGGTTGCTCGCCAACAAGCGCCGTATGAATCGTACAGCCCGCTTACCCTCCGATCCCCGCGCCTATTCCGCGATTCAGTGACGCGCTGTGTACGTCTTTGTTCCGAGATAGAAAAGTCGCGTAACAGAAGCAGATTTGAACGATAGAACTCTCACAATGCTTATTGTTTAGTTTACGCGTCTCGCAATCCGCTATGTGACTCAACGGTGTTTGATTGGAAAAGAGAGCGGCGATCTAACAAACGACGCGAGGTGTACGGTCCAAGATTTAAAAAGCCGATTTTTCTTCACTTTGCAACGGATTTGCCGATGAATTTGACGTGACACGTTACGCGATAGCTTCACAATGCACCAAAAGATTATACGAGATCGTGAAATAAACGATATTTGAGATAAACATCAAATGTTATTGTGATATGTTACGAGATCACGTGATATTTGAGATTGTTCATAAAGAAAGTTCATATTATCATACACTGCACGCACATTTTTTACCTTTACTATTTGAAAATTCAACTTATCAGTAGAAAAAGCATCATTTTTCTAATATAAAATAACATTTCTACACCAAAGATTGAAAAATGGCGCGTATTTATTTATTGCAAGGATATGATATTTTTCCAGGACATGAAGCGCCAAACACAGAGAAGACTCAGGAGCATCAGGAAAATAAACGTATAACATACGCGATCAAAAAATTCGTTGAAAAGATCATTGAAGATATTATTATCGATAATGTGGACAACATGCCAATCGAGCACCTCTACAAGGATCCTGAATGTAAGTCTATTACTTACTGTACACATTTATCAATATTAAAATAAATGGTAAATATTTACAAAAGGTCAACCCCTTCAGAAATTAATGACTTTGACATATGTTGTCAAGGACATATTGCTGAGTAACAATCAAAAGGTTTTAGCCGTCGCTCGTTGTTTGTCAAAAAGTTATTAACAAAAGAAGTTTCATAAATAAACTCTTATTTTCCGACAATATGTATATTTTATTTGCTGTAAGCGTGTAAACAAAGGGAGGTTTTGCCCTCCCCCTGCACCCTCTTGAAAAAACCGCATACTTTCAACATGAAGCGACATTTAAGATAGTACTTGTGCGATAGTCTCATTCAAAAGTTTGAGTCTTATTATTGAAAAGAAAGTTACAATATATATTTTTTAATATATTACAAACAAACTTAAAAGTTTACTATAGTAACATCTTATTGATAAAATATATCAACTCACTCCGATAGCACATGGACGTCCTTTGGAAATCTAAAAGACATATTATACGGACAAAACATATATCTTGTGGATATCCTATGTGAATCCTAGGATCTCCTCTAGATGTCCTAAGGAAGAGCAAGTTTTTAGTCCCTTTTTAGTCCCTGAATTATCCTTAGGCTATTATGTAGAACGTTCCAAGAATTCTTACAGGATATATGTGTAGGACATCCTAAGAACTTTTACAGAATAAGACCATATCTTTTATATTAATATTTTTTAAAAAAAGTTTGGTAATTGTTTAGAACTCTTACAGAAAAATAATAATACAATTTTATTATTGAAATACTAGTATATTGGCAATAGTAATATCACTCGGCATTTCTGTAAGAAATATTTTTCACCCTTTTTTCTTCTTGAAGGCCCGATACTGTTCCGCCTTTCAGCTTATATACTCGATTAGAATGGATCGACCCGGAAAAATCCTAAGATGTTGGATGGTTTCAAACTCGTGATCTCCTTGTTCATAGTTCCTGCACCCAGACTTATTGGACCTAATTACTAAAGTACCTTTTATTTTTGAAACATAAGTAAATTCTATCTATAAATTCGAAATTTTAACGATATTTAAAAGGATAAATGAAAAAATACAATACTCTCTCTGGAATGTAAACGACATCTCTTACAGAAAATTATTACTGGCTTAACAGCTGCTTTTTGCTGTTACGCTGTTCAGTAGGTGGTGCCCACTATACAAAGATATATATGTATATCTCTTTTTTGTCTCTCGTTCGGTTGTCCGTCTGATAGTGGAAGAGATATGCACACGTACGCGACTGTCTGCTTGTGTGCGAATCCTTCCTACTATCGTATGTACTTCATTAGAAGATCTAACTATTCTCGTAAACTAGACAATAAAATTACATTCTGAAAGTTCCATTATATTCTTGTATATCATCGGCTTCTCGGTCTAGTGCCTGCATATTTATACAATGCTTAAAAATTGTTTAAAAATAAAAAAATATGATCAAGTGATTGTAAAAAAGTGTAACTTTTGGTCCTTTTCAGTGGTCAAAGTGTTACTCCAAGATGTGTTATTTTACGTTCTTTACTTTTGTAAAAGCGGTTTTGATTTAATACAGTAAATAATGAAAGTAATTAGATCTACTAAAATGACGTATTCCGTTGATAAATCAGGACGGTTCATCCTTTTAATAAGTCACATATTGAGGAGATTTGTATTTTCTTCTTTTTTAAAGAACAACAATGAATTTAAGAAAAGTCTAAAAGAAAAATGGCTTGTAAATCTACTTTCCAATGTTATTTCTGACAAGGTGCGTGATTTGTCTAAGCGAAAGATTTGGTTTACCAACTTGTTTTGGCGCTTTATGTGCTTTGAGTGTCAGTCCATCTTTGTTTTACATTTAAAGAGGATTTAAAAAGCATTTAAAGACGGATTAATGCTTAAAGTGCGGAAGTGTCCAAAACGAACGCACTTGTTGTAGTTACACAAAGTTAGGTTAGGTTAGGTTATGTTAAGTTAGATTAGGTTTTTCCGGGGCGTAACCCTTCCTGCTCACGCTTACAACGCAAATATTGGGAGTACAAATTAGTTCGGTCCGTTTTTTTGTGTTCAAAAATGCATTTATTTCAAAACAAAATGAATGAACAGATTAATTGAAGTATTGTCCATCGCTGACTACTACTTTTTCCCATCTCTCAGGCAATTTTCGAATTCCATCTCGAAAAAATGACTCGTCTTTGGAGGCGATCCAAGTTTGGAGCCAATTTTCGATTTCTGCGAAAGAAGTGAACCGATGACCTGCCAAATCGTGCTGCATCCTTCGGAACAACCAGTAATCAGAAGGAGTAATGTCCGGAGAATACGGCGGGTGCAGAAAAACATCCCATTTGAGCGTTTTCAAATATTTTTTTACGACTTTTGCAACATGAGGCCGAGCGTTGTCATGAAGAAGAATAACTTTATTATGTCTTTGCTCGTATTCCGGCCGTTTTTCTTGCAATGCACGGCTCAAACGAATCAATTTTAGCTGATACAGATCGTTTGTAATGGAATCGCCAGGTTTCAGCAGCTCATAGTAAACAACACTCTTTTAGTCTCACCAGATACAGAGCATGATCTTCGAACCATGCATGTTCGGTTTTGGTGTTGATGTTGAGGTCGATGGCAACGATTGACCGGGCTTAACGTAGTATTTTTTCTTCTTGGGATTATCGTAGAATATCCACTTCTTATCTCCAGTCACAATCCGATGCAAAAACCCTTTTCTTTGTTGCCTTTGAATCTGCAACTCGCAAGTGAAAAATCGCCTTTCAACGTCTCTTGATTTCAGTTCATAAGGCACTCAATTTCTTTGTTTTTGAATCATTTTCATGATCGTACAGAAAGGGCTTGTTGAGGTACTCCCAATGATTCTGCAAGCTCCTCTTGCGTTTGACTCTGATCTTCTTCGAGTAATGCCTCCAAGTCTTTGTCTTCGAATTTTTTTGGCTGTCTAGAGCGAAGCTTGTCTTCAACGCTGAAATCTCCATCCTTGAAACGTCGAAACCATTCTCGATATGATTTATCAGTTGGAGCAGTGTTACCATAAACTTCGACAAGCATTCGATGGGCTTCAGCTGCACTTTTCTTCCAATTACAGCAGAAAATTAAAATCTCCCGCAAATGCTGCTTGGTTAACACAAAATTCGACATTTCAAACACAGTAAAAATCAAGGTTTTTGTATAAAACTCAAAGCAATATAAACTAAATATTATTAACAGATGTCTAATTTCTCTGTAACCGCCAAAATCAGCTGTCACTATGAACCATTCACAATAGTCGGAGCCATCTTTTGGGAACGGACCGAACTAATTTGTACTCCCAATACAAATAAAAAGAAATAAGAAAATGGCAATAAGAAGCTAACACCAGATGTTCGGGTACAATTCTTTTATAATTCTAAGATTTTAAAAAAGTTTTTTAACAAACGTTTCGATCCACTATGGGATCTTTTTCAGTGTTTTTATAAAAACTTACAAAAAAATAATGATCTATTCAAGATCATGAAGAATATAGATAAAAAAAGATATGCTACATAGATATTTAATATGAAAAAAAGAGAGAGGCGGAAATGGCAGTCANGTAACCGTCAGTATTACGCAACAGGACGCAAAACGTCCTTTCGCTTCGAATGTAACTAACAGACTGAGCGGCCCCCTCCATATTCAAGATACATGTAACGGTCTCATCCCCACCACATCGCTTAAACCGAACAAAGACTAAGTCGCCTTGTAATTTTCTAAAAATGAAAAATATGGTTTCAGCTTGTTCGTATCTGACATGATCTCGCTTCGCTCTTTATCAAACTTCTGAATTATTTCCTGCTGGAATACATCAACGATTCCGATATTATCTTTAAATCCCGGAAAAAAACTCTAAAAGACGAGTCACCAATACTTCAGTGTAACATAGAGTTGACACATCTTTGTACCGTCAACATATTTATACCATTCGACCGATCTTGGTACAGCCAATTTAGTGAGAAGAGGTATAACAGTTTTGTTTATTCTCTCGACTTGACTGTTTGATCGTGGTATTCCGGTTGTTGTCAAAATATGCTGTGCACACCTTCTTCCTCGCAGTACTATCGAAATTTGTTGCTCGTAAAAGCTGTTCCTCGATCTGACACCAATCTTCTCGGATTCTCAAATATTGTTGCTTGCTGACGCAGCCTACTAATAACCTCAGCTGCTCCCGTGGTTTTTACAAGATAAAAGCCGCACGTACTTTGTGAAGGCGTCGACTATCACAAACAGATGTTTATTTATTTTTTTGCGGATGACTCCAATGGTCCGAAATGATCCACATGGTAAGTATACAAAAGAACGCTTCCTTTATCTATCACATGCAGCCAATCTTCTTGTTTGCCTTGTTTCCTTTTGGCTAGAACTTTCTCCACCTTAGATTTCAG
Source organism: Pseudomyrmex gracilis (assembly GCF_002006095.1). NCBI lineage: Eukaryota > Metazoa > Arthropoda > Insecta > Hymenoptera > Formicidae > Pseudomyrmex > Pseudomyrmex gracilis. Next base: position 19,628 of record NW_018022005.1, read on the forward strand.
ATTCGCGATCCAATAATCGCGTCTAACAGCAGCTTCAGTCTTGGTTGCTGAGAAATGTCCGTGATCATGCACTCTCCAAAACACCTGCGACTGCATTGATTCCGGTACCACTACTAGACGTGTATCTCCTTTGTCAACCCTGTATAACAATCCTCTGCAGACCACATATTCGTCTAACTTGTCTGCTTCTAAGCTCTCACGTAGCTTATTTATTCACGGATCATTCCGCTTGCTGGAGTTTCGCCAATAATCCATCATGCCATGCTGTTTATTCAACACTATATAGTCGGGAATTGGATTTCGACTAAGCGCGTCTACATAAAGCATACTTTTTCCTGGACAATGTTCAATCCTGTAATCAAACTTTTCGAGCCGCAGACCTCCCCTCCCCCAACGAGCTACTCTGACACTCAAGTCTCTCTTCTTCATGGTTATGACAAAAACTTGGCAGTCCATCAGAATTCTGAAGGATAAATACACGCGAAATCTTCCAAGAGCTCTCACTACTTCTAAGACCTCCAGCTCATAGCTGCAGTACTTTTCTTCCAAAGCGTTTGCTCTTTTGCTCCAATAATAAACCGGACGAAACTTCTAATCTTTATTGCACTGCTGCAACAGTATAGCTCCAAAACCACATTTTGATGCGTTAGCATGATCTCTGCTCCAATCTCGTAGATTTTCAACACGGGTTTTGCACTCAGCTTAATCTTCAGCTCAACAAAAACGTTTCTTTGCGCAATTTTTTTCCCCACTCGAATTTTGCGCTATTTCTCAACAGATCGGTAAGAGGTCGAGCGATTGTTGAATAGCCGTTTACAATTTCCTAAAATATTCAGCCAATCCTAAAAAAACTCTACAGTCGTCTCGCATCGGTGGACTCTGGAAAACAAACTACGGCTTTAATTTTATTCTCAGATGACCGTACGCACCCATTTTCCACCACATGTCCTAAAAATTCTACTTTCCTGCGCAAAAACTGGCATTTCTTCCATTTGATTCTCAACCTTGCTTTGCTCGCGGTTTTCAGCACTCGGTCTAATTTCTCAATGCTACTCGCACTCCTTTGAAAGTACTATTAAATCATCTAACAATAAGTAAGTTAATATCGTACCGTCTCGAATCAGCTCGGCAAATACAACATTTATAAAACGCTGGAATATAGCCGGCGAATTACATAAACCGAACGGCACGCGGCAAAACTCATAGTGTGACCGTCTGAGACTATAAACGCGGTGTATTTGCTTTCCTCCACCGAAACAAGGAAGAAACCATTCTCCAAATCTAGCGTTCTGAAAACCATCAATCCTTGTAATCGGTTTAACTGGTCCTCGATCAAGGGCAAAGGATAGCAATCTTTCAAAACATTGCGATTAAGTAGATGATAATCTACGCACAAACGATATGCGCCATCCTTCTTTCTCGCGAGCACCACCGGCTAGTGTACTCTGACGAAGATGATCTACTACACCCTGCTCCATCCATTCAGCTACCTGCTCATTCACAACTTTTCGCTCAAGCGGCGATAACCTTCGAACGGTTTGATACACACGCCTTTCATCCTTCATACTTACTCGCACTTTTACTCCTACATCACGCGTATTACATGGCGTATAATTGCGAATTAATTTTGTGACAAGGCGAACTTCGCCACCATAATACTCCTTCCAATTATACGTTTGACTCTTTTCTCTCTCTCTCTCTTTTTTCTACTTCATATATTATTATATATTAATATTATTTTATTTTTTATATTATCTATTTTATGTTATTTTTGTATTATTTTTACCTATTGTATTTGTATTATCTATATCATTTTGTATCATCTATATTATATTATACGTTGAGCTCACTATAGAACCACCCTTCTATAATATATAAAACTATCCTATAGATAGTAAGAGCGCACAGAACACACGTGAACGAACGAAGACCTGTACCCGTGCGACACGGCGCGCAAACAAGCGCGTACCGCACGCCGACCCCGGACGAACCGTAGGCCGCTCCGGAGTATATAAGTCGGCCGATTTCGGCAGTCGAGACCAGTTCCTTTCCCGAGCTTTCGAGGCGGTGTCTTCAGAGCGATCCTTCCTGCAGCCGAGGCGTTGTCTCGGACTTAGAAATCCTCCGGTCGAGGCGTTCTCTCGACAGAACTCGATGCTAGAGGCGCTGTCTCGAACACCATCCTGACCGTCCGGTCGAGGCGTTGTCTCGACAGAACCTGGTACTAGAGGCGTTGTCTCGAACACCATCCTAACCGTCCGGTCGAGGCGTTGTCTCGACATAACTCGGTGCTAGAGGCATTGTCTCGAACACCATTCCGACCGTGCGGATCGAGGCGTTGTCTCGATCCTTTCCGGCACTTCGGTGCACGTGATCTTTGTGGGCTTCACGAGCCCCGGAGATCCAATCGGCCGTTGTAACCGCCACACCGAAAAATAGTCGTTCTCACGACTCACCGAAACAGTCGTTCTTACGACTCAACCGGCCGCCGTAGCCGCCGCATCGGCAACCAGTCGTTCTCATGACTCGAGAACATCTCTCCGCTGTACATACCGCCCGTGTAGATAGCATCCCTTCCCCGTAGAATAAGATTTACATTTAAGAAACACCGCTGCGATCTATCCTCGCGCCGCCGAGAAATCTGTGCCGCCGAACAAACGTATCCGCGCCGGACCGACCGTGAAATTATCGCTCTCCGTTAAAATTAATTATTCAGAAGTAATAATTAACAAAACTAGCGTTTTGTATAACCAAGATTCAAGACCAAATAAATCAACGATACATTACAGCATTAAAACTACCGAGTGTCGCAATTTTACGCCTTTCCCTCTCCGATCCTTGGCGCCGACCGAACTGTCCGGCAAGCGGAATGCCGGGCAAAGCCGATAGAAAATCGGCTCCGTTACAATTTTTCTACACTTTCGGGTATTGTTTTTTTTTTTTTTCATTTAGCAGCGATTTTACATCAATTTGTCTTATCACCGGTACAACTTCCGATTTGTTATTTAATTTTTCACATGATCGACTAATTATAATTTTATTTCCTGCTATGTACAATTTAACCGTCCGCAAAAAGTCCGCGTCAATTAATAAATCATGTTTAACCAAGTCATTTCGTACAACGTAAACGTTTATATTATATTCCGCTCCATCAATCAGCACATTCACACGACGTTGTCCATAAGTCTGTATTAACGCAGATCCTATTCCTTTAAATTGCAATTTACAACCGGTAAATCCTGGCGAACCCGACTTTATGTACTCATTCATACTTAACAAGGACAAATCACTCTCTATATCAATCAAAGCGTCTAATTCTCTCTCATTCATCCATACTTTTTTTACAAATTTGTTAACCGACATTTTAGTTATGGCACAGCTCATCGCATTATCTCTTGTCAGACACTTTTCGGCAATATGGCCAAAATTATCGCACTTAAAACATTTCCGACCTTGTGACTTTGTCGGACACTTCGTACTAACATGCGCGCTACTATCACACAGAAAACAGCGTTTCTGAACCTGAGTAGCCCTTCCCGTCGCTCCTTCGTGCTAGTCCTTCGCGAACTGCTTACTCTTCTTCTTCTCCTACTTTTTCGCATGATTCTTAGGTGCTGTACCACGATGCTTTAAATTTATTCTTTCGAATGTCTCAAGGACTGACTCAATAGATGAGAGTCTCTGCACTCTGGTCTGATCACGCAACGTCACGTCCGGAATATCCCCAATCACACGATCAGTTCGTCATCATCAACCAGTACCAAATTTCCTAAAATGATCTTTTCGTGGACGTACTTGTGGAAGGTTTCTCCTATGTACCACGTGCGATTCTGAAATCGCTGCCGCAACTTTGCTCTGTCGGCGTGAAAACATTGACTTTAGTCTATTTAATATTCTATCAAATATCAAGGTCACCAGTTCCGCTTTTGAATGCAGCCAATTTGACGCGCAACCTGTAAGCCGCATACTCAACAATATTTTTGCCATGTCATCGTCAAGTTTATACGTGTTTTTTTTTTTAAATCAAGTCTCTTAGCCCAACTGTTACAATACTCAGTCTTTCTGTCAAAATTATTTAATAGTTCGGCTATGGCTACAACATTTAAAACGTGGTTGTTAAATTTTGCGCTGTTACATCATGCGCATCCCGATTAAAATTAATTGCTGCTTTTAATTCTTTTTCTCTCCACATCAATTCTATCTCGCGCCGCAGTAATTGGACATTTCTTTCTAGCATAGCATTCTCTTGCTCGCGCATTGCCAACTCGCGTCGCTATCTGCTCTCTGCGTCATTCTCACTATATGAGATATCACTCACCGGCAATTCCCTCTATCTCTTCATTCGGCAGCGTGCGCCGATCCTATCTATGTTCACGTGATCCTTACTTGTGCGTGACTCACCTGCTCACCGCGCAGATGAGTTTCGTTGCCCGCTTCCCATGCGCTGACATCATGCATGTTTTGAGACGTGTCATCCTTTTCTTTTATTTAAATCAGTCTCGAGACAGTCATTGGCCGGCAATTTGGACCACTTACCCGTTGGATCCAATCTCCACATTCTGACGAGAAGTTCTGCTTTATTCCCTGTCGTAGACTGACCTCTTTGTTTTAACATTGCCTTCAACTACGCGACCGTTAAGTCTTTCGGGTCCATCATGGCGCGTATCACTGCTCCACATGCTTTTTCATAGGAAAAACTCGTCGCGTAGTTTCACCACTACCGATAAACAAGCCGCGAATCTAAAAAATAATCACTGCACACGCCTGCTCGATACTATTGCAACGCGTTCACACTGCTCAAATCGTTGTTTGTCTCAGGTCGCTTTTAAATGTTCAACTGTTTCAACTTTTTGCCAGCCACTCCCAAAGTGGCAATCTATTAATCTATCCCGGCTGAGTCCCAAATTTTGTGGAAAATATGTTTATAAAAGTAACTTCCCCGTGTTTATGCCAGATAAAACCAATAAACTTTATTAATTGTTAAAAAGTTACAATTTGATTCGCGCGGCTAAAATCAGCGAATTGCTCGGGCTAGAGGCAACGTATATCTGTTTTCGATTCTTTGCTCGTCGAACGGCTCACCTGAGACAGACACGTGATGAGCTTGTCTCGTGCTGACTCGCATCAAAGAAACGGTGAGAATTCCCACTCCTTTCAAAAATTGCTAACGTTGACCACTGACGGCTTTTCAACGATCGTTCGGTTTGAGAAAAATTGTTCGCGTCGCGCTCAACGCTGTGATCGAATAATCAGCATCTTAATAAAATAAAAAAGTCTTATTTTTCGGAAAATAATGGTCTATTTATGAAATGTTTTTTGTTAACAAGCTGTTAGTAAACGACAAGGATGGCTTTGTTATTCTCACTCAGGAAAATGATTTTTATAATATATAAAAAATAAATACATGCTTCTGTGCAAAAAAGTGATCTGTGTAATATGGAACATGTGCAATCAGGATCTGCGCAAAAATTTCCTATACAAACAAGACCTGTATAAACGGGATCTGTGCAACAATTGATCTAATGAAAAGAAATCTTGACAATCAGTGCTGTTACGTCCTGGGGACTCCACGGTCTCCAAGTATATAGTTTGAACTACAAACTATATACTTTAACTTTATGAAGTAAATAATTAAAAATTAATAAATTAAAAATTGATTCAATACTACAAAAAAGTTTTTCTCTATACAACTTGTTTTACAAGATTAAATAATACTACAAACTACAAAATGTGTGATATCTTGAAAATTTTACCTTTTCAAAAAAAGGTAAAAACAGGCGCCAAAAAAACCTGGCGCGGCTGGTCGTCAACTATAATGAAATTACTTCTTTATGCGGTAATCTGATGCAACCGCGTCAAGTTCTTTGCATTAAATATTTTTTATATTTTGAAGAAATGTTTTCGTTTTGTTACATCTCTATGTTTTAGTCATAACTATAATCTTACCAAAGTACACAGTTATGTACTTAGGATTCGGTAATACTTACGAAAAAAAAGTTACAGCGTAGTCTTATACTATAGACATAATTATGTTATTGTATATTATTTTTCTATTTTCTATTGTTTTTTATTGTATATTGTTTTTCAACAATAAAACAGGTTTTTAGAGAAAGAATGTTTTGTAGTATATATATAATCGTAAAACTTACTTTTTTAAAAAAAGGAAAAAAGCGCCAAGTACACGCCAAACAAACTTATCTTTCTTTACAAAATCTGTTTTACAAAAGAAGTGATATCAAATATAGCACCAAGTACACTTGTGTACATTTTAATTAAAAATATTATATAAAATAATATGTATTAATATATATTAATTAAACACATTATGTAAAAACTAACAAATATAAAATCATTGTATCAATAGGTAGGCTTTGGTTTTTAAGAAAAGTCGAAAAATAAAAAAAAATTAAGGCAAAAAAACTTGGCGTGGGTGCACCTCACAATCACTTAAGGAATAAATTTTGTTTATCATGAACGTACATGAATATGATGATAACTAATCGGAAATGTTTTATTAAATAATAATTTCTTTTGTGAAGCATTACTGGTATACATATTGTTGTGCGCCAATTTTTGTAAAGAAAAGGTTAAGAAAGGTGAGGCCATTGAGCAATGTGATGAGACATCACTGTCATTGCTCAATGACCTGGGCAGGTTGCAGAAAGGTATCAGTTCTAGGAAGAACTGCTGGTTGCCACCGGGTGCGACACATCGCCGCATTGTCCGAAGTGCAACGCAGCATGTGTCGACACCGGCACCGGTAACTAGCACGGCCGTTGCTAGGACCGGTGGGCCTGCTGAATCAGCGCGATCAATCTACTATAAATCGATCGCGCGGATGAAGCAGGGAGAGACCGTGATTAGACTGCTAGCTCACTGTATGGCTCCGCAAGCCGGAGAGTTTACCGCAGTGAGATACAGCCGTGTAAGATACAAAAGGAGTTGTAATCGGAGAAATAAAAGATAAGAATACAAGGTCGTGTTCTGAACTTCATCTTTACCACCCGACCTTCCTCGACATCTAACAAATTTTGGTGGCAGCGGTGGGATCTCTCATTCCGTGTGTCAAGGACGGGACTCAGCAGGAGATTCCGGTTGGATCAAAAGAAAGCAAGGACACTGGATGAGAAAGAAAAAAAAACGAGAACGATTGAGTTTCAGTCAAAATAGGGGTATATCTTTACTAGTACATATATGTATAAGAAGAAAAAAAATATTGTAAGTAACCCCGAACTGGAATACTGCTCCTGAAACAAAAGAAAAAAAAGCAGTCATTAAAAGAGTGTCTTACGAACTACGAGTTCGAAGGAGAAAAAAAGACACCGCGAACTCACAGTCTCGAGTTACACGGCAACACTGACCTAACGCAAGCCAAGCGACGGGCAGTGACACAANGCGGAGATAAGAAAGCNGCCGGANTGCAGCAGCAGAACGGAAAACAAAATCTACCGCCGGGNAATTCCNNAAGCAGTAAGCGGNAAGCAGACAAGCAGCTGTGACGGAAGGGCCAGGAAGGGCACCGGNGAACCAGCTAAGGACAGCCNAAAAAGCAGCAAAAGTGACAAAGCAGTCAACGCAAGCGAGGCAGCGGTAGCGGCGAAGCAGCGGTAGCAGAGAAGCAGCGAGGCAACGGACCAGCGGCGGCGGCGAGGCAGCGGCAGCGGCGGCGCGAGGAAAGCTGAGTCAGCGACACCACGCAGATACGACTCTCGTAGGCGGAATTAGGTCAACTACTGTAAGTCAAATAAATTTTGTAAAAGCGAGCGAAAACATATGTTCGGTAACTGGCGTTTGCAACAACGCGGCGTACAATCNGAGCGAGTAGCGCGGTCGCTACGAAGTCTATTACCGGTACGGGAACCGAGAACCGCACCGGCGGCGCTTTATCAAGACGCGGAAATAAATAGGCAAGGTAGAAATTTGAGCCCGAATGAAATTGTAGAAAGAGAATTTTCGTTCGATTTAGACGGTAGTATAGCCGGTCATTTACAAAGTGAAATAAATCGCGGTAGAGTTGAGAACAGTGGAACCCCGGCCAGTGGTACTCAGAGGTCGTCTTTAATTTCATACGAGAGCGAGTTGTTTTACACAAGACAGCGGGCCAAAATGAGTAACAAAAGTATGGAACAAGAAATTGACGAACAAAATATAAACCGGGCTCGCGAAGAAGTGGAACGCGAAATTTCACGGATGCGAAACGAGTTGACTGCGGGCGGCACCGCGGGGCGCGGGGCCGCGGGAACAAGTGGGCAAGGTTACAACCCCACTGACGCAATGCTATAGCAGGTAGTGCGGTCGCTAGAAATAATAAGTTCGCGGATAGACGCGGTGGACCGACGGGTGACGGAACTCCGCGAGACGCACGGGCGCGGGACGGGCGTGTCGATGACGCGACACGTGTACAGACGTCCGAGCGAACAGCTAGACGTAACGTATGGGCGAACAGCTGACGACGTAAGAAATCGCGCCGTGATGTATAATGGAAGTCTGAAATTAAAGGACGTTGTCGGAATGATACCGACGTTTACCGGGAAATCATCCGAGCAAATTCGAGAATTTTTAAATGCATGCGAGTACGCAGAGGGAATGGTCAACCCTGCGGAGGAACCCGCTCTTTTGCAAGCAGTATTGCGAACCAAGCTGAGAGGGCAAGCATTGATAGATTTTGAGACAAAGGACATTCGCGATTTTGGACAGTTAAAAGCAGAAATAGAAGCTACGTATTCTGCAAAGCGAAGCACTACACAATTACAAATAGAGTTTAACACATTACGA